>NC_056726.1:323213940-323363940 GCF_019279795.1 Protopterus annectens | reverse complement strand
ACCTGCTGCCTGCAATGCCCTCTCAAGATACCTCTATTTGTTCGAGTCATCTTTGGAAATTAAAAAAATAAATAAGATAAAGATTTTGGTAAGGAAATGTGATTATGACTGCAGTTTTGATACCTCTAAAGACTCATAGGTGTCTTTAACATATATGGGATACTGTAAAATGTAACAAACATTACCTGCTTATGGTGCAGATATGTTGTGATAGTTGAATAATATCTATTCTTATTCAGAAGTGTTTAAAGCACTTTGATGGTCTGGTAGTATTTAATTACCCATTTCTGCTTATAGGCTATTACTTTATATCACCAAGAGTTTAAGAATACTTTTCTACATTTCTTACTAAAGTTTCTGTTTCTCTTTTATGATGCACTATAACTGATTCAATTTTCTCAACTGGTATACAATAATCAGTATGTATCCCAGTATGTATATCTGCAAGAATATATTTAATATCTGACAAGACATTTATGCCTTACCTTCAGCACCTGCCATGACAGTATGTTATCATGAAGATGTTTGAAAGTAAAACAGTCATGTGACCAGTGCTGTATGGCACATATTAATTATATAATACTTGTATTCAGCCACTTAAAATGCTGTATCAAAATTAAACTAAAAATACCAAAGTCACCTTTAGTTGAACACCAGTAACAGTGCAAAGAACATTTACTCATGTGCTGACCCTGCCCTTACGACTGCCTGTAACTTCAACCATACACATTGGGGTGCTAAACAACCTTTACTTAACAGTACCACTAAACAAGACAAAAGGACACACACATAAGGACACATGCTTGCACACACACAAATCTAAGAGCTTCTGCAGCTCTTACACTAACCCATAAATAATGATGTATACAGACACGGAAATACACAGGCGCACACACACACACACACACACACACACACACACACACAAACACAACCCACTTCTATCCCCTTACATACCCTTACTCTAACCCTAACCAATAAACACTTGGGCATACACGTGTGTCCACGTGCACATACATTCAACTGTAATGCTGAAACGTTTGCTTTGTAATAACTTGTCAAAACATGAAGGCAGTGGACATCTTAGCTCATTACCAAGAGTTTAAGAATACTTTTTTACTGCACTTCTTACTAAAGTCTCAGGTTCTCTTTTATAGTGCACTATAACTGATTCAAGTTTCTCCACTGGTATACAATGATCAGTATGTCTCCCAGTATAAATATCTGTAAGAATGTATTTAATATCTGACAAAACATTCATGCACTACATTAAGCACCTGCCATAACAGTAAGTTATCAAGAAAGCATGTTTGAAAACAAAAGAAAAAGAGATGAAAGAATAATACTGTACTTCCTGAGATCCCACACTTTTTATTTAACAGTGACAGACAAATAATTATGGAGGATCAATGTAGAGGATAAGGGTACACTTCTCTGTAGCACATGCAAATAGAATAATACCTGTGATCTACTGGGTCTGTGTAGTATTGTATCCTAGCACTTATGCAGATGCTCTTCACCTAGCCCTACCCCATCTCTTCTTCAGTCTGCCCCAAGCATCTTTCAACCCTGCAAAGATAAACAGTCTATCACTATCTCAGGTAGTACACGCCATGAACTCCTTCCATCCTCTGACAAATAGCCCTGACTTAAATTTTAAATTGTTTCCCTTTTGGCTTCCTCTCATGCTCCTCTTTTTTTCCCTATATTCTTCATCTTGAACTGCACTCTTACCCTTGCCCCTTAATATGTGCTGTCTCCTCCCTACAGAGTACTCTGTTAGAAATACTGGACGAGCAAATGAGTGAAACTAAGGAAATTATTTTTTGACCTGGGATACAGGATCTGAATTGCCTAGACATAGTAAGGCATGGTGGCTGCCAGAAAAGCTATTACTAGAAAATGGAAGTCTAAACCAATTACTGTATTTGAAGTAATCAATATTGTAATACAGATAAAAAAACTGGAAGTGGGGTCTTTAGAAAAGGGTAAGAGCAAATTACACACAAAAAAATGGAAATTGTAAGGGCAAAACAGGCAGAATAATGTTTTGAAGGAGGAATAAGGTTTAAGAGAAGGCAGGAATTGATCAATTATTGTAATGTTACATTAATCACTTTATAAAATAATATATGTGATGTATAATGTTTGAAACTGTGAACATATTGATATGGTTTGCTTTCTTTTATATAACTGTATGTATGTATGGCTAAGTTTTAAGTAATAATTTAATAAAGGTGCTAAAAATATCTGCTGTCTTCGGAATATCCCTTTTCACTTCTTTTTCAGGATTTATATGCCAACCTGGTTAAATCCCTTCTCATACTCAGGACTCTTTTTTTTTTTCCCCATCAGCATTTTGTTAGATCTGCATTTCACAATTTTCTCCTAATATCCCCTTCACAGACTGGCACTGAGACTAACCTTTAACTCATTACAGTCAAGTGTGCCTCCAGGCATTTCTGCACTTACCTTCTACTGCACCTCTAGGCGTCAAATATTGATTATTAATATTAGCATTAATAATTCCAAAACCATGCTACATACAAGGTATCAGAATATTTTATCTTGAAGCATACATGATGGCAAACAAAATTGTATTGATATTTGACTTTTGCCAATGAATATTTGTTAGAACTGTAAGGCAATAACTTTATTAAAGGCTTAAACCACACCCACTAGGAGTTAAAGGTACACACTCAAAAGAGCTGTACTGGAGGGAATGAGTTAAGTGGCCATTTTGTATGGAGGTTCTTTGCATCTTGCACCACCTCACTAAATGCTGCTACTAATAAATCACTTCAGCTTAGAAATAACACTTTAATCCCTCCATTACTACCACCACAACCACAGAATTCTGAGACTTCTGTACACTAAGTTTTATTTAAAAACGTTTTGTAATAGTATGTATGAGACAGCAGTTCAAATCCCAGTGATGTTAATGTTCGCCACTATTCCTCTAAACTAATACAAGTTTATGCCAAATGAGATTCTGAGTGTGCAGATCTCTTTCTTCTCCTCTGTCTTCATTAGTATCTCCCCTAAAAGGATGTATGCTTTCCTTACATTCCCCTAACAAAGTGCATAACCTTGCATAAAACATACCACTTGTTCACCTACCCTGCATGCTGCATTAGGGCTTGCTGGAAAATTTAACCTCCATCTGGGAATGTTGGACTATTGCCAGTGTAGTGAGTGGACAGGCTGATCTTGCCTTAAAATCCCAGTATGGTATTTGGCACATATTTTGCTCAAGATATTCCTGTGACTGGACTCTGTGCTGTTCTTTGAATTTTCTGTTTTTCCCTAAACGGTTCTAATCCAGAAGGTAACATCCCGCTTCTGATTACTCGGTGTCCTCTGTAGTTCACAATGTTGTGTTTCCTATATCTTTCAGTTTCTCCACCAACCACATGTAAGGCATGGTGGCAAAATTTTTGCAGAAGTCCAGATATACCAATTTCCCAGGGCTTCCTCATCCATACCAGTGGCAACTCAGAAAAAAAAATAGATGAAGCTGTTTTGGGAATATGGCTTATACAAAACCATGCTGTTTATAATCCAACATACAATTAGTATTCAAAAATCTTATCAGTTGGAATGAAAATCTTGGTTATAAACTTCCCTTGAAAGAAAATGAGACCTGTCTTCTTCAATGAGTCACCTTTGTGGAAAGAACTATCAGTAGCATCTGCCAATTGTGTGACTGCACTCCTGTACTTAAGTTGATGTAGTGCAGGTCAGACAGTGGTTCCTTCAGCACTTATGAATATAGAATATCTTCTCCATGTACCTTAACTCCACCCTATTCTTCTGGAAGAGCTTCAGACCACTGGCTTAGTTGGAAAACTATTGGGGTTGGGGGAAGGGGCACAGTTAGGGTTACTACCCATTACCAAAGTGGGGCAGGGGGTGGATACCCATTCTTGATCCACCTTTGCATGAATTTATAAAGGGTCCCTTTAATTAGGGATTGACAGCACTATCCATATTATAAACAGATACATGTTTAAGGATTGGCATAATGGTTAAGGTGGTTGCCTCACAGATACAAAGGTACAGGATATGATTCTCACCTTTGAAGGGAAATTGGCTAGGATTAAAATGGCCTACAAAAGCAGCTAACCTAGTACTTACGAATAATTCTATAAAATAGGATATATGTTATGGGGGTCTCAAAAAGAAAATTATATCTAGATACATGGCTTAATTTTCTGCATTCATTAATGGGAGGAATCAATGAAAGTAGATAAATAACTAAAAAATATTGTACTTCATCTGTTCTACCCAGTAAAAACCTAGCATTCTCCTTGACAGAAGATGCTTCTCTTGCATCATTAAAATCATCAGACATTTTCTTTAGAAGGGTAAGAGGCCTAAACTTGCTTACAATAAATTAGGCCAGCCAGTCTCAGTGGGAGGTATACAAGTTCCTAATTTGATTTGTATTTATTTTTGTTACACTTATCAAGGGTATCAGACCTTGTCAGAGATTTGGGATGCATGGCTAGGCTTAAAAAGGCCTTTGTGGTTGTTAGCCTGGAACCTATGAACCAATGAACTGAACTGAAGAAAGAAAAATGTAAAACATGTTGTCAAAATGTCGTATAGACTTTATGTTGTAATATATTTCATTCATTTATTTATTACCAAGAAAGTCTGAGTGAGTAATAGAGGCCTACATTCAGAGGAGGCAAGGGGAGTAAGGCTCTACAATAAACATGGTAATACAAAGTGAAAAATGCAGGAAAATATGTTTCAGGTCAAGAGATGATACATATAATTCAGTTATTTATGGTTCAAGCAGAAACAGTATAGACGTGCAAAGTCTCATGTGTTGACAATTCAACACATTTTGAGCAATGGTTAATTAAATATATTAACACTGACTGCAGCTAATGACGTGATTTCATATATATAATAATCATTTTGGTGCAGTGGAATACTTGAAAGAAATGGTTTCAACTCAAGAAAGTTGGAATGAATGCATAAATAAAGTGCAGATTGTGAGTGGGAAACATATTTCATTGATTAAATTTAAACTCAGAAAAGGAGACTTTGGTATGACAGGCAGTTAGTTACTTACAGCTTTAAATTTAAACTCAGAAATGGAGACTTTGGTATGACAGGCAGTTAGTTACTTACTTACAGCTCTAATCTGTTAATGCTATGTGTTTTAACCTACTTGGGGGAAAGATATAGACATATTTTATAGTTGTGTGCTCATAAATACCAGATAAACCCTATTAATGGCCTGTAATGGGTACATCCAGGATATATTTTACCCTCACCAACTGAAAATCAAAGATCATGGCAACTCCTACACCTCATCTGAAATCCACAAGTCTCCACATTTCATGTAATATGTATTTTGGTGCTTAGTTTACTAAAATGTTTTATGTAGATGGTGCCACATGTTATCCAAAATGTGGTTTATTGGGAGCAGAATTTGACAAAAAAATGTGAATACGATTTGTCTTGTTGTTTAACTAGTGTTAGTTTAGAGCAACAGCTACACACATGGCATTCATGTTTACTTGGAATTTTCCAACCAGAGATGGACAAAAATAATAAAGAAGTAGTGAATGTTTTGGTCCTAGCTGTCCTAACCTAGATATTAAAATTGTGAAAACAACCAGTTTCTCCCAGGACTGAAGACTGAATTAAGAAATGAGATAGAAATGCATGGATGCAATCAAAGTTAGATGATAAACTTCTTTGAGAAATGCTCCATCCAACATTAAGTAATTTTTATTCTATTTTTGTTGGGGTCACTGTTTTGGGTGATGGCATCATGGCAAATAAAGGGTACAAGGAGGGAGGTAATCAGCCTTTTCCATGGTACCTTGCATTTTGGATTATACCATTTGGTGATGGCAACATGGCAAACAAAAGGTACAAGGAGGGAGGTAATCAGCCTTTTCACATGGTACCTTGCATTTTGGAATGTACATCTGGGTGATAGCAGCATGGCAAACAAAGGGTACAAGGAGGGAGGTAATCAGCCTTTTCACATGGTACCTTGCATTTTGGAATGTACATCTGGGTGATAGCAGCATGGCAAACAAAGGGTACAAGGAGGGAGGTAATCAGCCTTTTCATGTGGTACCTTGCATTTTGGAATGTACATCTGAGTGATAGCAGCATGGCAAACAAAGGATACAAGGAGGGAGGTAATCAGCCTTTTCACGTGATACCTTGCATTTGGGAATGTACCACTGTGTCTTCTTTCCCTCCCAAAAAATGCTATGCTTTTAAGCCAAAATATTTCATCTCATTACCAGCATTGATATATTCTGACAGCAACTTCCTTATGTTAATTTACATTGAACTTACTTCATGTATGCAGAAACACTTAATTTAGCATCATCATCATCTTCTTTCGGCTGTTCCCATTAGGGGTCGCCACAGCGGATCATCTGTTTCCATTTCTTCCTGTCCTCTGCATCTTGCTCCATCACACCAACCACCTGCATGTCCTCTCTCACCACATCCATAAACCTTGTCTTAGGCCTTCCTCTTTTCCTGTTACCTGGTAGCTTCATCCTTAGCATCTTTTTCCCAATATACTCAGCATACCTCCTCAGCACATGTCCAAACCAATGTAATCTTGCCTCTCTGGCTTTGTCTGCAAACTTCCAACCTGGGCTGACCCTCTAATATACTTATTCCTAATCCTGTCCACCCTCATCACACCCATGCAAATCTTAACATCTTTAACTCTGCCAGATCCAGCTCTAACTCTTGCCTTTTTGTCAATGCCACTGTCTCCAACCCATATAACATAGCTGGTCTCACTACCATCTTGTAGACCATCCCTTTCACTCTTACTGGTACTCGTCTGTCACAAATCACTCCTGACACTCTTCTCCACCCACTCCACCCTGCCTGTACTCTCTTCTTCACCTTTCTTCCACACTCACCATTACTCTGAACTATTGATCTCAAGTATTTAAACTCATCCACCTTTGCCACCTCTACTCCTTACATCCTCACCATACCTCTATCCTCCCTCTCCTTCACACACATATATTCTGTCTTAGTCCTGCTGACCTTCATTCCATTTCTCTCTAGAGCATATCTCCATCTCTCCAGGGTCTCCTCCACCTGTTCCATACTCTCACTACAGAACACAATGTCATCTGCAAACATCATAGTCCACGGGGGCATACTAAGTTAAAAAATATAATGTGGACTTAATAAAATGGCAGTACACTAACAGCTCATCTTTGATTCACCAAAGTAATAACAGTAGAAGTATAAGGTAAAAAAAGTTTTATTTTCCTGTTTTTCTGTACCCTTCTAAAACTGTGTACTATTTTGATACTTTAAAACTAATTGCATATGTATTAATGTTTGAAATCGTTTGTTTGTTCTCATATTCAGAAGATTAAAGTAGAAAGTAAACCTGCCTAGTGACCCTTCCTTTAAGTGCATGGTCATTGTCAATGTGTCAGTGTTGTTTCTTTTCCATTCCTTGAAAATGCACACACTTAATGAAAGCAACCCTGGATTACAAAGAGCTGTTGATTGTCTGCTTTGAATAACAGCAGAATGCTTATATGTTACAGAACTCCTATGACAACTCGGTTCATTTCCTTTCACTGCCAAGTGCAGTGGTATTCTTAGAGATTTCTCACCTTGTAAAAACATTCTAGTGGATATGTATACACCCCTACCAGATGCTACGCGAGGGATGCAGGGTCTGAAAGCTTAGACTTCTGCCAGATTCTTGTGTAGTCTAGGTAACATGGTGTTACAGGGAGTTAAGAGCTGATGTCACTGAAACAGCATGTTCCATGAGCTGAAACAGCTGGCTACAAGAAAGGGAAAACAAGTTTCCTTTGCATATCCAGAGAATATTTAAATATTGCATGTTGTCTATCTTCAGTAACTGAGAACAACTGGCAACTAGATGTCAAAAGCAAAGAAAACTTACATCCAAAGTTTGGGAGTTTATTAGTACTTAATAGAAAATAAATCAGTGCAGCTGGATTTAGTGTCTGTTAAGCAGTATAGCATTCTGGGTATGTATAACAGAAACAAGAATGAGACTCTACTGTCATCTGTACATTATATAAATAGGTAGAGCTGTAAGTTCATTAAAATTATACAATGGGTGGGAAAATGGGAGAAATTGGTGGCCATCTGTTGTGTCTAGAACACCTTTTTTATTTTCTGTTTGGCACACAGCCTCCAGAATTGACACCTTCAGGCAGCTTTGATTGTTGCAACAAGGCTTTTTGTCAGTGATTCTCTCTTATTCTTTCTGCACCTACAAGCTAATTAAGATTATGACATATTTCTGTTTGGCACAACAGTACTTTGGGCAATGGCCCACTCAAAGCTAATGTCTTCTGTGGCAATGTGGTATCAAAATGCTAGCAAGTTTGGCCTGCAGTTGTAGAAAAAAAAGATGAAACTCTAAATGTTCAAGTTCATCCTGTGACTGTAGAAAGAAATATGAAACTTTACACATTCATGTTGTCATCTTAGCACCACTAGAGACAGAAGTGGCATTGTTGAGGGAAGGAGGGAGGTAGGGTGGGTAAAGGTAATGATTACATTCTCATTCCATATGACATGAAAGGAAGCAATAATAAGTGACATTCAAGCAAACAAAGTAGTGAATGGTTAAAATACCTGTCTTACAGATGCAAGGTTTGATTCTCATGTTGGTTAATTGGGTAGGCTTAAAATGGCCCACAAAGGCAGTTAGCCTAGTACTAACCTATACACCTAAACCAATTTACAGTTGTATTTAAGTGGTATAACAAAAATGGGTAGATCAAATGTTTTGTTACCTGAATGAAACTACAGCTGACTGAGGGATAAACCAGGATGCCAGATACCTCTACTCAAATTCTGCAGCTAAAAAAAGGTTAACCAAGGGTGAAATAGGTGTACAGATACATAGGTATAAAACTAACTCTAACATAAGGATTGTGTAAGGTGCTGGGTTTGAAGAGACAGATAACTCTTTTGATGTAAGTTCTGTTATTAGTACAGCTACTGTCACCATATGTTTATTTTCCATGCTGACAAACTAATCTGTGAGCTACATTTTCATGGAGTGGAACATGAGTGACTGCATAACCATTTTCTTGCCCCATGAAGTGTCAGACTGAAACAATGAAGTGATGAGTGCCTACGGCCCAGTAGCAGCAGAATGGTATGTATTACATGTCCAACTATTCATAAAGACTAAAAACACAAGAGAAAGAGACAGAAATAAACAAATGCACCAAAATGATATGATGATAACTAGCATAAAATAGTAACTTGGGGGTTGCACAGTACTGCAGCAGTTAGCATTACTGCCTCACAGCTGCTGGTTCTCTGGTTCCCTTCTTAAGTATTCTTTTGTGCAGTGTCAACATGCCCTTGCTGTGCACCTGTGGATTCTTGCTGGGAGCTCCAGTTTATGTCCCTAGTTCAAAGCATATTATTGGGTGAATTTGTGGTCCTATAAATTTCCCATCTGTATTTATTTTATTTATTTATAGTTTGTTGACAGAATTAGTCCCACCAGGCTAGTGGTGTCTTTTCAGAGGAGCACCCAAGGTGTTATTCATACTGACTAGGAGAAATTTTGCCAGGCCACTTTCCCTACTCTTTTTTCTTTCACTTAAGTACCATGGGATCATTTGTATCCACCTGAGCTACCACCAAATAAGGCAGATGTGACCTCAGCTTAACATCTTAGCCAAAGGATGACACACTCAGCAGTGAACGACCAACTTATGCTGCACTGCAGTGTCAGCACTTGAATTTAACCAGACTACCTGGTGTGAGAATAGAACCTACACCACACTGATCTTGCAGAACAAAAAAAAGTGTGCTACCTGTTGAGCCGCTAAGACTGCAGCTTCCAAATATGGTATGCATGCGGTGTGTGAGTCTGTGTGCGTCTGTATGTCCTGTGATGGACCAGTCCCATCCAGGATTATTTCACTGCCTTATGTCAAAGGTTGGAATAGGTTATAGTGCCCCCAACACCTCAAATAGGATAACACAGGTATCAGAGAATTAAAGTGTATTTGTATCGGCTACATATCTTGAATATTTTACCTGTGGAAACTACCTGAGATAATTTGTTGTTTTACTGCAACACTTGATGCACCACACATTTTTGTGAGGCATCTCCTTTATATGTATTGTTAAAGATAGTATAATTTAAAAAATGTCTTTAGAAAAACTATGCTAAATGTAGATTTATAGTTTTCAAGGGGTTGTTTCTATGTTATTTTAATAAATATATGAAAGGAAAAAAAACAAATTCACCCTCCCTCCAAAGAATATAGTATGCCTGATAGTACTGCAGTAAACCTGAGGACAAAATGGTATGCTTTAATTGTCCTTCAATTTATCTGGAGGTCCTAAAAGTAATATAGTAAAGAATTTCTTTGTCAATTATATGTCTTGTGAGTGGAAGAAAGAGGCTTCCACTACAGTGTTTTGGCAAACAAAAGAGATTAACTACATCATGAGAGTTGAAAACGGCTAATGCTTTTTTTCTCAACATCATCGTATCAAGCATATATCAGTGTTTTATCAGTCAACAGACTAAAATATACTATGGTTGTGTCAAAATTTAGCAGTCTTTGAATTATGTTTCTTATTCTTAAACATATATACATACATTTGTACATGTGTCCTTGTATGCCTGCATGCTCATATCCTCCCAGTAACAGCATTTAGTAATACTTCTTGCAAGACTTACGGTTAAATATTAGTCCATGTTAAAATCAAAAGATTTGTACTTTAATAGCAGCAAATTTTAAATATCACTGTGTAATTTTTTTCATGTGTAGTCCCTTGGGAAACATCTTTCTTAGTTTTAACGTTTATTAATATACTGTAATCAAGTAATTTGACCTTTAACCCATAATTTTCAAAGCTGGTAAAATCTTGATGAACTGTGGTACAGTAAACCAAACTAATGAGCTGTAGGAAGCACAAACCCAGGCTGACGATGTAAAATAAGTTTAAATTTAATGAAGTAAGCACACACTTTCGGAGAACTCAATGGTGCTCCTTCTTCAGACAAAAAGAACAAACATTTCTGATTGCCAAACCGGTTATATAAAACACATTGTGTTAATTAAAAGTATTTAAACTAACAAATCACACTACCCCATTAAGGGGTGTGTGCTCATACTACTAACACCAGCAATCAAACAACGTAATTACATCCTAAGAGAGTGTGGATTAAACAATCCTAAATCTCTATTCACCATGTACTTAAAAATTAAAATTATAAGCATAATAAAAATCAATCATACAATAAATTTTAAATTTTAAACATACAAAACTTAAAAAACATAAAAAACAAAAAACACAAAAAACACAACCACCACAAATTATCTTTTCAAGGATAAGTTCTTTAAAATACAGCTGATAGACACATAGTCATTTAAACCTGGATACATATAGGCAGCTGTATGAATCTGCCAAAAAAGTTCACAGATTTCTAAAAGATTTTGCCAAGGGCCCCCTCGAACATCACAGTCCACTTTCTTCAAAATTGTAAACTTGAAGAAATGGTCAGAAAAATAACCAATGTGTCTAGCAAGGGCATTGTTATGTTCACCTCTACCTATAGCATATATATGCTCATAGATGCGCTGCTTTATTTTTCTTTCGGTCTTACCAATATAAAATGCATTGCATCTTTGACAATTAGCCACGTAAACAACACCCCTGGTCTCACAATTAAATTTACCATTAATTTTATAGACCTGATCTCCCAGCCTAATTGTGGGGTTTGTACACACATGTTTACATTGCTTACATGACCCACATTTTGTCATACCTACTTTATGAACTCACAGGGCATTAGGTCTAACCTCAAACAGTGATTTCAAATTTTGCCCCCTCCTAAAGGTAACTTTCGGACCGTCACCAAACTTGTTAAGTAGATGGGGGTCCTCCATGAGTAAAGACCAATTCTTTTTTAGCACTTTTAAAATGGACAAATGGTCTAGACTGAAGGTACACAGAAATCTAGTCACGAAAGGGCTTTTTTGATTCTCTATTGGAACGCTATTCTCTGAAGTGTAGTCACCGTGTGGGGCGAGACTTACAGTAGACAAAAGTGGTTTATAAAAACCTGAGCTCCTTTTATTGATAACTTCAGATTTCATGTCAAAAACAAGCCCAGGGGGATACCCTCTATTGATAAACATGGTAGTTAAATGCTCACATTCCACTAAAAAGTCTTCATCCTTGGAAACCATCCTGGCAGCCCTAACCATCTGCCCTTTTACGACGGCTCTTTTCTGGTGTTTAGGATGGCTGCTGGTGTAAAAAAGGAATGTGTTAGAATAGGTAGGTTTCCTATAGAGCTCACTCCTAAGACTATGGTTAACAGGATTCTTGATCAACAGAATATCCAGAAAACTAATACGCCATTCCTGTAAGTCGTAAGTAAATTCTAAAAAGCTGGTCATGTTGGAAATCCTTTCTACAAAAGGACGAAGGTTTACCAGTTTGTTGTTCTGAAAAAAGTGTGTGCTTACTTCATTAAATTTAAACTTATTTTACATCGTCAGCCTGGGTTTGTGCTTCCTACAGTTCATTAGTTTGGTTTACCAGTTTGTTGTTCTGTTTGTTTAGTGCTTTTTGGTTCACTTGAACTAAGGTACAGTTCAAGGCTTTGATGAAATGAAAGGGTAAAAAATAATACAATCAAATGCATTATTTTTGTTAAGTAATACTACTCACAAGTAAAGTTTCACTCTTAAAAGTACTTAATTTCCCAACAAAGAAAACAAAAATATGAGCCCAAGGAAAACAATTTTTCTTCACCAAGGACAAATTCTGTTTCATAAGGGAAAACATTTTTAGTTGATAGCTTTTTACATTTTTCTAATTACAAACTGTTATATGCTTTAACACATTATTAGATACAAATGCATTTGTCTCGTTGACAGAAACATCCCTTTTGTGCATTATAGTTATGTACTTGCATATCTGGTTAAACAGATTACTCTTTTATTATTCTTTTTTTACCATGTGATTACTTTTTCTGATGGTTAACATTTTCATGAAAATAATGCATACTCTTAAAAGAACTATAAGGTGATCTCAAAAAGGAAATTTCATAGATTTCCTTGCAGATGCTTTTTGATTGGATCTGCAACCATAACCAACTTATTTATGTATTCAAGACATGGATGTTAAGAAATGTGTAAACCTCTAGAGGTAAATTTCTTAACATCCATAACAAGAATACATAATAATTAGTTATAGAGACACAATCATAATTCTTTGTTGTACATTGTGCTTTATCTGCATCACGCACTATCAGTTACTGACAAAAAATTTAGCAGCAGAATGTAATTTACAACTTTGAAAGTTCTAAAATACTTGGTGCGGCCACATGGGCAGTGGGCAGAAGCGATATGCTGATTTGACAAATAAACAGCTTTAAAAGCTGTTAGATAACTCACTGTGCTGCAGTATGTGTGTGTGTGTGTGTGTGTGTGTGTGTGTGTGTGTGTGTGTGTGTGTGTGTGTGTGTGTGTGTGTGTGTGTGTGTGTGTGTGTGTTTGACAGTGAAATGTAGCTGTGAAAATGCTTTGCACACTACTCTACAGTAGCTGCAGATATACTCAAGTCTATAACGTATTTTTGTATGCTTCCAGTTCACATCCATGCCTCCTTATAGCATCCAGAACTATTTTGGGTCTGGCGTCTTTAACTAATTGACTTAAGAGCTAATAAGAGGCAGTACTAGAAAAAGCAAAGAGTTATTAATAAAATGCCATTAATATTGTTAGTCTAGGATGTCCTGTAGTTGAGAAATTAATCTTTCTTTGCCACTTATTGTTCATACTTACATGTTTATGTTCATATTTTCATAACTGACCTACATTTTATTGAGGTATATGGCATGAAACACCAATGTGGAAGACAGGACAATTCACTGAAAATGCTGCCTTATATCACTCTATACTAGAAATATTGCTAGTTGGTTGTTAGCAATTATGAAAATAAGCAATATTTCCATATGTATTTAATATTTCAAAAAACAAGTGAATTGCAAACTATTGCATGACTTTAGGTGAAACCTTAGATATTGCTGAAGAAGATTCTCTTTGATATTTGCATATTAAGTTGCATATTTTCAGAGGTAACCAGTGTTATTTATATTGTTAATTATACAATTAAACATATGTTTTCATATTTATGTAAATATGTCAATGTCATGTGAAAGCTTATATCTGGTTAAACATTCTTTAGCAATATATGACTGTATAGTTTTCAAGATATGAAAATTTGTGAAAGTTTAGAAAAAATTATAATTTGGGGTTTGTGTGCATTATGATATAGTACAGTATTTATGGAGAAGACTATGAAAGCACTATTATCACTGAAAAAAAATATTCTTGTTGATAACATTGCTATTTGTATATTTTAATAAATTGTATTGTTCACAAAATATTTACATTTAGTTAGCTTATACTTTTTAAGTTTATTTTTCAGAAAATGTTCTGGAATGCAGAATGTGTGTGGGCTGCTAGAGGTGTGACATTCCACACCACACAGAACTTTATGGTGCTATTACCTTTTATTTCAGAAAGGTGCTAAGGGGGGGGGGTGAGCAGAGCCTGGATGGCCAACTGAGAGCAGCAGAATTTTATAGCTCTATAAAACTTTTATTTATTTAGCATTTGTTAACCGGAAAAGTCCGATTTGGAACAAAGCCAATTTTCAGCAGAGGCGTGAGGAGAAATGCTCTAGATGCATGTCTTTGTAATGTGGGAGGAAACCAGAGCACTGAGACAACAACATTACCACAGTGCCAGCCATATGACTATGTAAATAAATATACTATGTAATAAAACTATTTTAAAATGCAGGAAAATAATAAGTCTTTTTGTAACAAAACAACCAACATTTGTTGATAAAAATCTAAACTATATAACTAGAGATTTTGGGGGATTTTCATAGATATTTTCCTATCAAATTGTCTTGGAGACTTTCATATCATGTGGAAATAAAATAGAGTAAACACAAAATAAATCCACTAAGGGAATTCACCCCTTGAAACTCTCCTTGCTAAGTTACCGGTACCATGGTAAAATAACTAAAAAATAGAGTTGAAAGATTCTGTGTGAGAATCAATAGCTCGGAAGCGCACCAAGTAAAGCCAGACAGTGTCCAACATTCATATAAAAATTGAATTTCACAATTTAAAACATCCACTGTAGTAAATCCTTAGTCTTAAAAATCAGTTGCGTATTGTCCTTGTTCCTCAAGAAAACATTTATTATTTTTTTTCAACAGTTTGGTAGGTAAATCTATGAACACACTGATTGGTGGTAGCTAATTCTCACCATCAATCACAAATATAAACTAACCCCACCTACCAGCAGACCATTTATAAAGCCAGTTTATAAATCAGTTTATTAATCAGAGATAGAATTATTCATATCAGTACTGTAAGAGCTCACCTACTGAACTCTTTTAGATATCTTGTGGAAATAAATAACTCAAAAGAATTCTCACTGTGAAACTTTCTTGAAGAAGGAACTGCAGCTGGTGTCTGCTACTGTACAGGGGCTGTCTCTGAAAATGGATGGTTTTAAAGAAAACTTAGAAAACCTTAAAGAAAATTGGCAATAACAAATTGACATGTTTAGAGAACTGCTTCAGCAACATCAAACTAAAATAATAGATACTGAGATTTCCTTAAATGATATTGAAGAAAGACTTAAGGAAGAAGAAACTCAAAAAATGAATTTCTTCTTAAACAGAATACTTGACTTCTTAATAAAAATTGATGATTTAGAGAACAAGGAAAGAAGAACTAACATCAGAATTTTTGGATTACCCGAGAGAACTGAATTGTGAGGATATCATTTCATTTTTAAACACATGGCTACCTGAAATTTTAGACTTAAAATAGAGTCTCTCATATGGCAGAGAAAGAGCACATAGAGCCATAGGAAGCCAGTTTCAACCTCATCTTCTACACCTCCTAGATCAAGTGTAAAAATTATTGTCCTACTTGGATAAGGAACTTGTGCTCAAATCAGCATGGAGAAAGGGTCCTCTGAAATATAACCAGAACCAAATTAGATTTGATAATGATTGTCCCACCAGAGTACTGGAAATGAGAAAAAAATGCTGGCAACTTATAAAACTACTTAAACAAAACAATGTTAAAGCACAACTTGTTTATCCTGCCAGAATCAAAATCTTCCTTTCAAATGAAGTGAGAACTTTTATCAGTTTAGAAGAAGCTTCTCTATTCATCAAAAACAACAACATAATGGGCAGGATTCACGAAGCCTCCGTGTAAGAGTTACAAGGCTTACACGGAGGCTGCAGTTAAACGGTGTGATGTCAGCATGTCATGCATATGCATGAGGGCATGCTGAATCACACCTAAGGCTTACACGGTCCGTGGAAGACAATAGGGGCCGTATCCGTAGGCCGAGCCCTGCAAACGGACACGCCCCCAGAAGAGTAAAAGTCCCGAAAGTAAACCCCCAAGACAGAGCCCGTGTAAATGTGAATAAATACAACACAGCACATGCCCCCACAGACTACGAACATAAAATGTACACATGAACATCTTATAAATTTTTTTTAAATTGTAAAGATGTTTGCCAGTGAGTGCGCTTGTTTGCGCGGGCGTGCCTGTAGCTTAGCCACAGTTAGCAGTCAGTGGAAAAGCATATAAGAACTAAATATGCAAAGTAAGCCAAAAAGCAATAGTGTAGTGGTAGAGACGTCGGCTGAAGAGCAGGCAGTCATGGTTCAAGAACCCCCAACATCAATTTTTATTTTTAGTGAAATAAGCACGAAACAAGTCCCTGACATATATGTACACATATAAAATTATATTTTATGTAAAATGTAATGAAATGGGCCATATATTTTGAAGAAATGTGAGATAACAAAATAATAAAAAATGTCAGATGTGCCTATAGCTGAGCTAGAGTTTAACAAGTTGAGTGCATCTGCCCGTAGGTGAGCAGTGGTTTAACAGGTGTAAAATGAGTGCCCGTAGGTGAGCAGTGGTTTAACAGGTGTAAAATGAGTGCCCGTAGGTGAGCAGTGGTTTAACACACTGAAACTGTGTGCCCATGGCTGAGTTGAGCGTAATATGCGTGCTGACCGCCAAATGACGCGTAAACCAGCGTAACCCTTTTGCGCAGAGCTGCGCACCGCGCCAACAAGCTAACCGATGGGCAACGTTGAGCAAGCTGTAACAAAACTGCCTTTACACAGACACACCTCTTAGCCTGTGTAGACAGTCATAAAATATAAAAAGCAGTGGCCAGGTTTGAACCCAGGATACCATGCACCATAGTCAAGGTACTGAACCACTAAGCCATGACAGTTGCACTTAGAAATGCAGTAATAGCATATATATAGGAATGAATAGAAAGAGGAGCATGACAAAGCAGGTTTTGTGAAGCTGATACAATTCCAAAATGGCCAATCACAGATAAGTGCGGGAAAACGGCATATATAAGCCCCATAGGCGGGAATACACAGCATAACCAATTGTAGAACCAACTTGCAGCCAGAATGTCAGGTGTAGGTGAGGGTAGTTGCTTTCAAGCACAGAGGTGGGGCGTTGAGGAGTCCAAATATATGGTTTGGCTCCTTGTCCACAATCATGAGGCCCAACTCATGCAGGGCCAGGTCCTGTGGGGAGCATATAGGGCTGAGGCATGGGACCGGTTGGCTCATGATCTCACCAGTGCCACAGGGATACCAAGGACTGGTGAGCAGGTCCGTCACCACCATGCGGACCTGAAGAGATGGAAGCAGGACCAACTGAACCATTGGATCCAGGAGGCCCGGCAAATGCCCAACGCCCCACTACTGAGTAAGTTACATGTAATTATTTATGTAAGAAATTAACCTAGCTGATATTATGGAGATGTGTATTCCAATATTACTTTATTTATATTACAGCTGCAGGTGTCCATTCTGCGAACCGTAGAGCCTATGGCGATAAACTGGCACGGTTGCACCACCAGGCAGGTCAGTAATCCTCTCCCTGTAACTGTAAATAAATATATAAGTATGACAGTTAGCAAAAGAGTGCAGTGTAGTCACTAAGTAATAAAATGTGCAAGTAACAGTGTAAGAGGGTTTGCAAGTATTGCTTGATTACAAAAGTGTGATGCAGTCTGTAATCCAAACAGAAAAATGAAACAAGTCTGAAATAAAGATGTCCCACCTGTAATATAATAGTACATAACCTGCAGCAGGCTGAAAAGTACAGCTGCAGAAGCTGAGTAAAACACATGTGTGAAATATACCCCTGTTGAAATACAGAAACATGACAGAAGTGAGACTGTTGGAAAGGATTGTTATAACTACAGGTAAAACATGTCAATAAAGCCTAGAATTAAGTACCATCCTGAATTGTAAAAATAAAACAAGTGAGAGAGTGTGAGAAAGAGTTATGAATCCACCAATAAAGTAGTAATAACTCCTGAATAAAGTATACTGCAGTCAGTACAGAATGAAATGAATGTGACAAGCAGAACCAAACAGTAAAATGTGTTGAAAATGTTACCGCAGCTGGAATGTGTATCCCAAAATCTGGATATGTTGCTCTCAGTCTGCAATATGCAGATAGTATGGTTGTCTGAAATACCAAACATCCACAGTTGTCTATAGCTATATAAAGCAAATGTAGCAGGATGATGTAGCTGAACAGAGCCAGATATGAATGTGTATGAATAAAAATGAAAATGTATATTGATGTAGCAGTAACATTCCTATCACCAACTTGAAGTAGTTATCACACAGGAAACTGTAGGCAGAACTGTAGTGTGTATATATCTGCAGCTATTAGAAATGTACAGCATATGTATTGGTATTTCAAGTTGTTAATTAAATTTTCTTCACCCTACCCTATAACCACATATAATCCATTCCACGTGAAATTGGTATGTGCAATCACAATTAACACCCCTGGACATTTGTCCTGTTGTTTCATACATATTTGCATGTACGTTGATGCATCTGCCCTGTTCATACATCCAAACCTGATGGCCTGTTGCCATCAATCAACCCTGCATGTTGTTGGACTGTGTATTGCTGTTCAAAATATGCATGTGTTATGCTTGCTGTTCAATGGTTTGAATATCTGGGTGTTTGGTTAATGGGAATACTAATGCATGCTGTTACAACTAATTGTGAATGGTATTGTATGTTACTAACCCAAACTGTCATGACATAATGCAAAACATAGGATGACAGGGAAGGCGGGTTCCAGCAGACCCACCTCTCCCTCCTCAGCTGGCGAGTGCACCTGGCAGTAGTGCCCAGGTCGGACCCTCCTCCGGTGGCCCTGTGCCACCTGCAGGTGGAAGCGCTGCAGGGGATGGGGCTCGTCCCCCTTCTGCAAGTGTGGCTGGAGGAGAACATCCACTCACCCTCCTTAGTGTCCAGACTGTGATGCGTAGGGAGATCCGGGAAGCTGTTCTTGGGCCCCTACGCCCGCTTCTGGCACTGGTGGCACACCTAATGCGTGTCCCTGCTGCCCGCCCTACACAGCCCCCTGCACAGCACCATCCTGGGCCGTGAAGGCACAGTGGCAACTGCCCATGGGTGGGATATCAGTTCCACTGTTGCCATCTGTGGGCTCATGGGCTCTAGATATCCAAACATCTCTTCCCGTCAATTGTGTAACCCCACATGTGTCATACACCGCCCCTGTATGCATCTTGTTTGTCTTGTCTGTTAACCTACCCAACCTACCTCCCCAGCTATACTGACTTCCTGTACCTGACATACCACTCTCACCTGAAAAAAAAAAAAAAAAAGGGCACTCTGTACCCACAAAAAAATTACGCCCCATACATAGCTGCCCATTTTGCACACATGTCTGCTGGACATGGAAACTGTCAATTACAATTGGCTGTACAACAAGTATTATTGTTGTCCTTACACCTCTCTCAGGGGTGGAAGGTTTCAAATGTCACACCAAATTACAAACATATGCACAGCTGTTGCTGATGAAGAAATGGGCAGCTATGGGCCTTACCTACATCCCTCCTGCAAACCCGAGCTTGTTTCCCTACTGTCCTACCCTCTTTGTGTCCCCTTTTCACCACTTTCCTTTCTCCCCATTTTCATTTCTTTCAAAGAAAATAGCGTGGGTGTGCGCAAGAGTAAGCACTTTTAAGCAGTTGTAAGCGGGTGTGCGCGGAGCTGAACACCAGTGCGCATGCGTGAGCTCCGCGCAAACCAGTGCTAACCCGGTTATAACTGCTTAAAATTGCCTTAGTCACTCTGAATGACAAGTCCTGTAGTCTGCTCAAAAGCAAAATAAAATCCCACTGTCAGTCCCAAACCCAGGAAACAGTAGTCTGCATGACTTACCACTAAGCCATGACTGTTATATAAGAACATTGTGCTACAATAAATATATCATATAATAGTAGGAATGAATGTAAAGGGAATATAGGATGTGTAGTACACAAAGCATGTCATGTATATTTACTGTCAAATGTAGTGGATTTCTAGAATAGTAGTGTGTGAACAGAAACAGCCATGCTAGTTGGTAGCTAGTAGGTAATAATGTCACTGTAGCACCTGACAAGCCACACACATACTCACAGCAGGATAATCACTGCCCATACCCCACAACCTCTGACAGGAACACATCCGCACTAAGTAATAAAAAATGTGGCGCAAAGGCCCAAAAACGGACACATTCCAAATAATGCTACAACAAATTTAGACAGTTGAGAGAGTAACAGGTTCTGCATTTTGTTGGATGTTTGGAAGGGTATGAAGTCTGAAACTGAAATGTTTGTCACTATAGTCTGACTTGAGCCCAGAGTGATTTGCCAGAAAAAGCTGTTTATGAGATATTGACCAAAATATGAGGCAAAAATGTGGACAACCTGCAAATATCTGTACACTTGAGAGGTCTGACACTGCCATATTTGAATAGTTAAGAGCCTAGACATAGCAACAGTGACTGAGTTACAGGGATGCCCCACAGACTCCTTGTGAAATGTACAAACAGTAGGCAGAAAGGTGTTACAACACATGCAATGGTAACTATGAAGTACTGAAAGTATGCACCACTTGCACGGCAGAAATAGTGTAGTAATACATATGCTCATGCTATCCCACAGTCACAACTGCAGAATACCAGACAATTTAATGGGTGTACCCCACTGATATGTACCATTCCATGAGGCAGATAAAAGATGCACCTGAGAGTCTCTGAGGCCTGCTCAGCAGCATACTCAAATACCCTAATAGATGTCAAGGCCCACACCATGGCCAGACCACACTGCATGCAGTAACACCCTAGCAGATATAGCAAGTATTCCAAGGTGTGAATGTACATGGAAATTAGGAAAGCCACAGCAACACACTACAGTCAAGACACCTAGCAGGCATACAAGTAGTGAATGTAAAGGGCAAATATTGAAGCCATAGCAACAAAGTGCAAGAGCCACTGCTATATACCAGTTACACTACATGTCCCACAGGAAAGCACACACACCCACATTAACAGTAGTAGTAGTCTTAGGTGTCAGTGTACATACACACTTAGTACAGGAAACTGGAGAAATGAATGGAGAAATGTTAATCTACAACACAGCCAGAAATATGAGAGAGATACTAACCTTTACACTCACAGAACGGTGTCCAATGCATACCAGCATGGTCCCTGCCCTTAAACTCTGAAAGGGCTATGCCTATCTCACATACCTTTTTATAGCACTGTCCTGGAATCACAGTGAGAACTGCAATCAGTACACAACTGGCTGCATGCAATTAGCAAATGCTGGCTAACAATTGGTGCAGAGGCCATCACATGGACATATGCAGATACCTACAAAGGCATGCTGTACTCCCAGTCCACACATGCAATACTTTCATTGCACCCTGTGGAGGTAGGGAGAGACAGAGAGAGAGAGAGAGAAAAAAAAAACATACACAAACAAAACCAGTCATCAAAACCCACTCGAAAGCTGACAACTGCCAACTGGAGCAGCAGGACACCAAACCAAATGGCAACGCAAGCAGCTGTGACAAACACAGGTAATGTAAAGTAATACTTTAAAAGTCTACATACTGTGAACCCTCCATATGTGTTATTGGTCTGTATCCATATGTATATGAAGATGTGCATAGGGCAGGGGACATACAGCAACTATCAGTGAAGGCTGTACATACATATGTATGTGAGGGCATCTATGTGCACATATCAATGTAGGTTGAATGTAGGTTGTAGTGCAATGTACAAAGTAGGTTTCACAGTTATGTATGTTTAGCAGTATGTTAGTGTGTGTATGCAGTTTTGTAAACAAACATGTTGATATACCTATCTATCATATGGATACGTATGCATGTCAATATATGTATGTATGTATATATATATATATATATATATATATATATATATATATATATATATATATAGATAATATGCATATCTGTACACATACATAGAGAGGATGTAGGAATACATAGACAGATGTAGATAGATAGAATATGTAGAAACATATATATGTAATACACTCATACAGATATAGATATATGTAGATACATATACATAGACAGACAGATCTGACTATCTACAGATATGACTGTATATGACGATCTCACACTCCCCCTGTTCCACCCCTTCTGTCACTCTCACCCCCTCTCTGTCACACCCCCTCTCCATATCTAGAGCAATATATGTACATCGATATATATATGTGTATATGTATACAGATATATATATATATATATATATATATATATATATATATATATATATATATATATATATATATATATATATATATATATATATATATATATATATATATATATACATATATATATATATATATATATATATATATATATATAGAGAGAGAGAGAGAGAGAGATGTATATATATTCTGAGTGAGGCACATGTGTACAGATGTATTGCAACAGGTGCCTGGTGACAAAGGCATGGAGTGAACACCAGTGTCGAAACTGGAGTACCATACCCCATTTCAAATCACCTACACCAGTAACCACCAGATATGTGATTGGCTGCCAACCACTGCATGTGTCAGGGGTGAACAGGGTCATAAATGTGTATAATAGTCCCCCCAATGATAGTCACAGTAGCACACTATTCCTGGAATACCTGCACATGGTATGTGTCAGCAGACATGGTGTGTCAGCTATGGACATGTAGGTCAGTGTACCCCTCCACACCACACAATGGCTGCCACAGTATGTACCTCACATGACAGCTACAGATATGGAGAAGGACACAGTGATATGTACAACACTGTGACAATGCACTCAAACACATTACCAATGCACAGTGACTGACAACACCACAGAGTACACATACTACCCACATAGAGGTTACCACTCCTGGATTTACATACTTAAGTCACACCCATGACAGATGTCCAACAACCATAGTAACACCTCACACCATCCACAACCTAAATGACTGATGTGTGTCGTCCGTGACACTGCAGTAGAGAGCACATGGTGGAGGTACAGGTTCCTACCCACAGATAAGACATACCCTGCAATAAACCACACAGCATTAAGAAGCAAGACTCCCCATGAGTACATGTCACACATACCCCTGCTGAATGTTAGTCAGATAGGTAATATGCCATATGAGTCACCCTGTGTAACTGTTTGACAGGAGCAGGTACCATCACATCACATGTGTCACAATGGTCAGGGTAGCAGAACAGTATGCTGCTGTAGTCCCAGGGACAATAGCATATTGTATTGTATTGTATTGTAATGTATTGTATTGTGTTGTATTGTATTGGTATGTAGATGTGCCTCCTTTGTGGAGTGGAACCACTGCTGCTGTACGCCAGTGTACAGGTACATATCCTGTAGTCAGGCTAGTGTTACATAGTACTTCTATATGTGTGTTTAGCTCCTCTTGGAGTTCATGTAGCATGCAACTGGGGATACCATCAGGTCCCATTGATGCTGTGTTTTCTGCTTTTCTGAGGGCGGCTCTCACCTGGACATCTGTGATGACAGGGAGGTTACAGTCATCTGGGATAAGTATGTCTTAGTTTGGGGAGAGGGAGGGGGGAAACTTGCACTGAACCTGTCTGCCACAATGTTGCCAATATCTGTGGGTTCAGTGAATTATTTGTTGTTGTGTACTAACTATGAGCATATTGGAGGGTTTCTGACCAGGTTGCTAACATAACTGAAGAAGGCCTTGTGGTTATCTGTAGTGTCCCCATTGATTTCCCTCTCAAAGTTGCCCATGGATGTTTGTATGAGAGAAAATAGCTCCTTACTAGTGCTGATCAGACATGCCTTCCCTTTATGGAATTATGCTCTGTCTTGCAGTAGCTTCCATCTTTTGTTATACAATCTGTCTATGGCTGGGGTCCACCAGACAGGATGCTTTCCCTTTGTGGAGAGTGTCTTGGTCTTATATGGGATTGCATGATCCATGCATTCTCGGAGATGTCCGTAGAAATCATTTGTGAAGGGGTCAGCATTGTGGGTTGTGTCTTCAACTGGCCCAGTGGGCTTAAAGGATACCATGTCAGTGTTATGAAGTGTAAAGTTTGCATTTGAAATGTTATTCACTGTAGTCATTTGTGCTGGTGGTGGAGGTGGGATATGTATATTCAGGGCAATTAGTTTGTGGTCAGCACACAGTAGTTGATGATGTACCCCATACAGTACCTCGATACAAACCCCCAGAGTGAGGAGGTGCTTTGGACCTGAATCAGTGTTCTGACTGCTGGGGTTTGGTAGTATGTCGTATGGAGTGTGCCAGGTACTGTTGCACAGTTGTTGGCTGAGCACTGATACCTGGTCATTTACATGTGTATCCACCAATAGACAGACAGATGCTATATATGTGAGATATGTTGTATCACAACAGTCGAGTAGCATGTGTAGTATGTGTGCCAAATTCTGCTGACATATTTTGCTGATATCATGTTATTTCCTTTTTCAGGACCATGGCTCACCAGCGCAATCCAGCGTACTCTGCAGCTGAGGATGAGGAAATACACCAGAGCCTGGTGCTGGATTATGCAATACTCTTTTCCCGCACCAGCCAGAATCAGCAGGAGAGGGCTGCACTGTGGCAAGACCTGGTCCGTCGGGTAAATGACATAGGCATGCATAATAGGACATATGAGCAGGTACGACATCACTGCAGTGATTTAACCAGAAATGTCCATTAGCGTGCGTCGGATATCCACAGGCAATAGGTTGCCACAGGTGGTGGAGTGGCTACACATCTCCCACTCACCAGACTGGAGGGACTACTCATAAGTGTTGTGGCTCCAGCCCGCCAACAACAACAACAGCAGCAGACCTGCATTATGATGGAGGCTGGAGCCACACAGCAGCAAAACTACAAGCGTGCAGGTAATATGCCATATGTATAGTTGACTGTTGTGTACACTGGTAGTTAATGCATGTGTGAGGTGTGTCCTTGGTTTGTAGCTGTCATCATGGTATTTAATGTGCAAGTGTGATATTCTCAATATCAGCAGCTGACCTGTGAAAGGCAACTGTTGTACTACTGACCTGTATCATACTCAGTAACAATGGCACAGTTGTGCCCACTGACATTAATTTCCTCACTTCTGCAGGTCCCTCCGGTGTAACAGCAATGCAGCCTATCCATGCTGGTGAGTGTGTATTAACAATACCTTTAATAGTCTTGATAGTAATAGTAATATTAGGCTCACTTAGTAGTGCTCTGTGTATGCATGCAGGTGTGTCTGTGTCTGTGTGTTGATATCTCGCATACTGAGTAGTGTGCAAGTGTGCAACTGTGCATGTGTGCAACTGTGTGCATGTGTGCATGTGTGCACCTGTGCATGTGTGCATGTGTGCATGTGTGCACCTGTGCATGTGTGCATGTGTGCATGTGTGCACCTGTGCATGTGTGCATCACTGGTAACATTGTGTAGACATTGTAAACTGTGTTTCCTGTTTCCCTCCCACAGGTTCTGGTGCTGCTCTGGTGTCATGCAGCAGGGAACCTGAATCAGGTGCCACGGGTACTGATAATGATGACATCTGTGTAATGGCACAGGAAGGTATGCCAGGGTCCATCATTGGTCAACCATTTGACAGTACACAGCTGTCAACCCCATCAATGCACACAGTCATCCTGCCAATACACCCTTTGTCACCAATGTCCGTAGGTGATGGACAGGATACAGTGGGCATTGACCAGGGTAATGTGGTATCTGTGGCACATGCTTCCCAATACACAGCCATGGGCATGGCCCTGAGATGGTACCACACAGACAGATGTCCAGGGGTTCTTGTGGGACCATCCGTGGGCCCCTGTCAGACATGCCCACAGAGGTCTTACAACCTCAGCTATGTTTTGGGCTGTCATGCAGGCACAGTCATGTATGGAACGGTACACCAGACAGGGTCTGAGGGAGCTGACAGCATGTCGCACAGCCATGACTGACAGTATGCGTGACATTGCGGCTGCCATCCGTAATTTCACCGATGTCATAGACAGACGTTGAGGGGACATATTAGATCGGTTCCACAACTACATGTCCATGAGCCGGGGCAATGGTGGACGGTTGAGGCGTCGACATGGGTGTATGCCAGCAACAGCAGCAGCTGGCAGTCGTCGTGGATGACAACAGGGCCGCGGCCACCCCCATAGTGCCAGCAGCAGCCCCAGCAATGCTGGGTCTGTGCTGTCATTAGACCGCCCCAGGAGACCACGTGCACGTGGCTCTGGACAGGCCCAACAGGGATCTGTGTCCAGTCAATGAACACCTGCTTCTGATGACAGTACCCAGTCTGGATTGGTACCGGATATGGTCCGTAGCACCCCTGCAAGGCACAGGTACTGTGTCCGTGGCCAGAGACACTGATCTGTATGACCTGGCAGGTACAGTCTGTGGCTGTCCACAAACACCAGTATATGGCAGCCATGAGGTGGAACTGTGTGCATCCATACACACATGCGAATTGACAACACCTAGGGCTACCGCATACATGCACACACTGCATCAACATTGCCCCAACTTGTACTGCTGTCCCTCACCAACACACATACACATACATGTCAATTGGTGGTATCAGTGGCAGACTCAGGCATACCAAGTTCACACCCTGTGCATATGATGAAACTGTGCCACCTCCTGCAATCTGTAACATCAGTGCAGGTACAGGTTAACATGTTGCTGATGCACAGGGTGACTACATAGACGTGTAGTAATAGTATCATGTTGTTAACAGTACTGTGTGCTGATATAATTGTGGGTATATCCCAGCATGCCTGATGCAGTAAGGGTATGATTGTCTTGTACTGTTGTCTACACCCATGGTAAGTACCATAGTGTATCATCTGCACATGTTGGCATACTGGTGGTAAGGATGTCAACAGAAGGCTACATACATAGGTAGCACAGGGGATAAGGTAATGAAAGTATTGATACGCAATGATGGACATGTAAACTGCAAGTGGCATGTTGCCCACACTGGACTCTGCAATGCGGATGTTTGAGGATGTTGATATGTGTGCAGTACTACACGACTGGTACAGGACACACAGGAGCACCCTAGCACTGCAAGCTCACATCTCATACCATGCTAGACAGCCCCAACACACAAAACTAACTTTCACAGGAGGGAGAGTCCCCATAAATGTCAGGGATACTGTGGTGGCAGGACAGGTAGCATACATCCTACTAAGTATGGAACCACTGAGTGAAGGCTCAGTGTCTGTTATTTGACATGTGTATTACTGCAGGTATGAGCACCTGGGTTTCCATCCAGTTATTGTACATCCTGACGGTACATGGTCTGTACACTTGTGTGCGCTGAGACTGGACCCTAGCCATCTGACCTGTGTATTTTCATGTACATCTGTATAGTGCCTGCATATCTGCACTGTTACCTACTGGAAGTGGTACAGCTTGTTTGTTGTACAATGGACTACATGCAGCCCTGCTTACTGTAGCTTTGTTTGCATGCATGTTTGCTTGCAGTTACCCTGGAACACTGATCCCACCTGCAATGCAGAGTTACAGAATTTCTGTGGACTCCTAGTGACATCTGCATAGCTTACTATATGTATGTCCATGTCTCACTTGACAGAACGTCACTGTTTGTCCTGTTCACATGTACGTTGCCTGTGACACATTGCATATGGCTTACCTGGTATTTGTCCACGTGAGCAGTCATATATGCCAGTGCTAACTAATCACAGGCACTACACCCTCACATACTCACCTTCTGTACCTTGTTCCCCATTGGCCCTATGTGCTGTTAATCACCATGGCAATCACAATACTATGGTAGCATGTGCAAAGTTCACTTGTCAGTCACCTCTATGGTACAGTTGTGGAATATGTGGGTCATGTGGCAATGTCACAGCTACCACATGTACACAGTCAACCCTCTCCCCTACACATGGACGTACAACACATGTATGAGATGCAACCACATAGCCAAACTGGGGAATAAGCACTCTGAACACAGTACTGGCATAACCTGTCAGGTGGCATGAAATACTACAGTGACTACAATACCAGTCTGATGTAGACCTACACTGACAGCAATCCAAACACGTGAACACACTGGGCCATTCGTGGAGCCTCAGAATAGCATCCTGCCTGAGCAGCAGACACCTCTGCAGCTGGCACACAGGCATACGTTAAGCCGGAACACAGCACGTGCTACACATAGCACACAAATCCTGTGTGCCAAACAGTCACAGCCTGTATGGCTAGACAACACACCTGCTACAGTTGTGTTAGGTGCCTTTATTGTCTGGTACAGTGAGGTCCCACTCACCAGGCTGGACAAGGTGAAGGTCACAGTGATATGCTGGGCACTATGGTCCACCACATAACACAAGCATACAGGTCAGTCAGAGGCATGGACACATATGACTCAGTCATTGTCCATGCCACTATGGCTGACCTGTGATGTACCTCCCTGGACTACATGATAGGGAACATAGAAGGGCTCTCTGAGCATGTGGCACAGGCTGGTATGACCCTGACCTTGGTTGGCATCATACCCTCACCAGGAATGCTGATGTATTACTGAATGCTGATGAATTACTGTAGCTACAACACCCTAGCTGAAAGGTTCCTAGCATGTAGTCACTGCATTGCTATGGAACAACTTGTTACCACTCCCACAACAGGTGAAAACATGCAGCACCTGTTCATCAACAACATGTAGACTATATGCCCCAGACCAGATGTGTATCCCTCGCTGCTAGGACACACTGTATATACACATACCACATGCAGCACCTGCACAGAAGACCACAGTCATAATGTTATCCAGTGCAAATACCATGTATTCACATGTGGCAGGTGTCAGACATGGGAACTATTGAAGGTCACAGGTACATTTGTGTATTTGGCACACAAATACATCATCTGTGTCCATTGCCATTACTGGTTTAATCGATGTCATGCATTATTGTGAACAACAACCCACACACATGGGCATTCTGTGTGACAAAAACACGTGGCATGTGTGGAATTCAAAGCCATAACTAACTGTGCTATGACAGTAGTGAGAGATGCAGTAGCAGAGTGCTATTTGCATTACTGGGAGATTTGCCCTCTTCTGCTGTACTTGTAGGGTGCTGACATCATCTCTGTGTAGAGATTGGAATATGCACCAGCTGGTGTGTTGTACTGGTTGCCAAAAGGGTCAGTTCTCTCACACATGTAATTGCACACACCCTACTTCCACCCCACCCACACACACACTTGCCATTTGCAGGATTCAAACCCCTACCTAACTATGTTATGATACTCAAGATGGACGCATTAGCAGAGTACACTATTCACATTACTGGGAGGATTCCCTTCTCCTGCTGTACTTATAGGGTGCTGACATCATCAATGTTTAGAAAGGGGAATGTGCATCCTGTAGTGTGTTTTCCCAGTTGCCAAAAGGGACATTTCCCTCACATGGAATTGCACACACACACTAACCCCCCTCACACAAACACACACACTTGCCATTTACAGGATTCAAACCCCTACCTAACTATGTTATGACACTCAAGACGGACGCATTAGCGGAGCACCCTATTCACATTACTGGGAGGATTCCCTTCTCCTGCTGTACTTATAGGGTGCTGACATCATCAGTGTTTAGAAAGGGGAATGTGCATCCTGTAGTGTGTTTTCCCAGTTGCCAAAAGGGACATTTCTCTCACACAGAATTACACACACACAAACCCCGCTCACCCACACACACACACTGAGCATTTGCAGGATTCAAACCCCTACTTAACGATATTATGACACTTGAGGGAGACGCATTAGCAGAGGGCACTATCCAAATTACTGGGCAGCTGTTCTGCACCTGCGGTATTTATAGGGTGCTGACATCATTATTTCTACAGAGGTATGTACATCTAGTACTACCTGTCAGGTGGGGGATAGCATATATATGCATTTGCAGCCACCTACTTCAGGGTCAGATATGCACATCAGCACTGGCAGGTTATGTTCTATACCATGCTTCATGACCACAGGACCTGTAACACACAACACAATCAGTTCGGACCACCCCTCCCACATCCAGGACACACACTTTGCTTCCCTGGGAACAGTGCCAAGATATGCAGGTGTTCACATACACCATTCCAGTTGTTAACATCAGGTACAGGTATATTGTGTGTGGGAACTACTCAGGCCTCTACAACATTACCCTACAGCCACTACAATTTGTGAGTCCATGTGCTATAGCAGAACCACTCACCACAGCCACAAGGGGGAATACATATTGCACCTGACCATCTGCAACATGGGTACTCACTGTTCCACACCAGAGGTAGACCACCATTGTTGATATCTGACCATACCCACCTTTCCCTGGACATCCATATCCCATCCCCACCCCCAGGCAAGGTTGTAGATGCTGCCTGTTACCTCAGCATCTGCAATGTCAGGGGGCCAGCACTCTGCTGGGATAGATATTTTGCATTTTTGGGGGGGGGGGGTTTGCACTGCACCTGTCAGGTTGGATGTTGGCAATATGTGTGTGTGTTTGGTATGTTGTTTGTAATATTTGAGTGATTCAGAGCATATCTGTGAATTCCCAACAAGGTTCCTACCATCAGTTAAGAAAGCCTTGTGATTATCCTTAGTGTCCTGTACAATTTGTATCTTCATAGGTTCATAAGTTCATACTAGGCTATCCACCCTAGGGCATTTATAAGCCTAGCCAGAGTGTGTGTGGCTTTCGCCACCCCTTGCTATGTGAATATTGTGGCCATTTATGATTTACTTTACTGTGCCTCTGTCTGGACGTGACACAGTGAAACCCCCCAGTGTACATCTACAATCATCCATCCACTTGGCATGATTCCTGTTGAAGAGTGTCAGTGAGGGGCTCTGCCTAACATGGAGTGGGATTCTGTTCCAGGGTGTAGGGAGCCTCTGTGTTATGTATCTGTCCCTCCAGCACATCCTATTTCATTATGCGTTGAGGTTGACATCTCTCACTCTCACAGCTCTGATGGATTTGGGTTTTCTGGGGTGGAGCATGTCCATTACTCCTGTGTTGGACATGGCCTTGTACAACAGGCATACAACGCCTCTGTGTAGGCAGTATGTGACTGCATTCAGCTGGGGTGTCTACAGCCAGGCAGCATATGACATATATTTGAGACCCTTTATCCTCTTGGTGAGGTACCTTTGAGGTCTTTCTAACTGATGCAGGTGTCGGGTAAGGTACATCCCAAATGAGGCATTGTACTAGATTATGGGTCTGATAAGAGAACAGTATAGGGGCACAATGACCTCTGTTGACGTAGATGTGAATCCTTTCATAATACAGTGTCCAATATAGACAGTCTTCCTAGCCATGTTGGCAATGTGAGTGTTACATAACAGGTTACTGTCCACTTGTGTTCCTAGGTCCCTGATTACTCCTTCTATACATAATGAATTACCACCTATGTGGTAATTTGTGAGTACCTTGTTTGGTATTTGGTGAGACATTCATACTGTCCAGTGTCTTCAGGACGGCTGGGTGGGGTTCCTGTGTGTGAGAGTGTGGTCTGTAGCATGCTACAGACTGTACAGCAGTTTTGCCTATGGTTAGTTGCACATGAGTGGTCTCCGATGCTTCGTGCATTGTCAGTTACCTGGACGTGTGGGTGTCTGTGCTGAATATGGATACTCCCCCTCCCTTTATGTTTTGGTAAAGGTTTTGGGGCCATAACGCATGATATGAGGTATAACCTGGTAGTGCTGGAGTGCTGTCAGGAGCCTTGCTGCAGGTTTCTGTCACTGCATGGATATCAATGTTCTCCATACTGGGGAGGGCCTTGGGAGCATGCATATTGAGGTTTACACGTCTGGCATTGGTCAGCATTACCCTTATGTTTCTTTCCACTTATGTTTTCTAGGGTGGTGGGTTAGTCTTTTCAGCCTTGCCTACAAAAGGCTCTATGGAGGTGGCAAAAGCCTTATCCAATATCCAGACGCCCAGGGGTAACAGGTGCAAGCCATCCCTGGAACAGCAGCGTGGCTTATCAAGCATGACATCCCAAGCAGACAGACATTGGATCCCCTTGGAATGACACCAGTAATTGTGCCACTTGTTAAAGCTGATCATTCTATGTTTGTACTGTGGCATCATTCTTGGTGAGGGTAGGATGCTGCAAACGGTCAGTGTCATACCGGCCTGGACTACATAATCGGAGAGCTCATCTATGTCTCTTTTCATGTAGTCCAGGGAGGTACATCTCAGGTCATTCACACCAGCATGGACAATGACTGCATCATATTTCTACTTGCTTTGGGGTGACCTGAGTACTTCTGTTATGTGGCGTATTGTAGCAGCCTACAGGCAGCTTACTGTACTCTTTCCCTTGTTCAGTCTGGTGAGCGGAACAGCAGTGTGTCTGACTATGGAGTCACCTATTACAACTGTATCAGGCATGTTGTTTCTCCTTCTGGCCTGTGACTGTTTGGCACACCAGCTTTGTGTACTATGTGTTGCATGTGCTATGTTTGGAGGTAATGGTTGCTTGGGTGTCTGCTTTGGAGGCCTCTGTTGATGTGGTGTGTTTGTAATTAGGGCCTCCGGGAATATTTTTCTGTGTTTATGTCTTTGGTTTGCAGTTGTGATAGGTCTATGTGGGACTGGGTTTGTGGTGTGTGTGGTTACCTTCTCCTCCTGACTAGTTTTGACAGTACTGAGTTGAGGGAGCTCAGCCTCCGGTTTGGATAAATGGTTGCATCTTTCACATATATTTGTATTTCTTGGAGGAGTTGAGGGTTGTCTGTGTACTTGGGGCAGGTGTAACATTGCCTCAAGATTCACAGATTCAACTTGTTGTAGCTGGCCTTAGTGGATTGTATGTATGGACATATTTTATTGCCATACTACTGATCAGTGATTACTTCCCTTTTTATGTTTGCTCTATCATGTAGTAGCTTCCTCATTCTCTTGCATGGTTTGGTAATGGCTGGAGTCCACCATGCCAGATGCCTGTGTGTATGGCATTGTGTCTTGGTTTTATTTGGGATTGCATAATCCAAGCATTCCTGGCAGTGTTCATGGAATGCGAATATAACAGGTTCTGAGGTGTGGCCCATATTTTGCACCTGCACAGGGCCTTTAATGGATTCCACATTAGTTTGGAGGAGTGCAACTTTTGCTTTACACATGTTTTTCACTGTGGTTTTCTAGCCAGGGACTGTGGTCAGGATGTGTATATCCGGTGTGATTACTCTATGGTCTGGTCTTACCAGTGAGGGATACACTTCTCATCTTGCCATCCAGTACCCATGTTGCTGATTATCACATCCAGTATGCTTACCCCTCTTGTGGGAGTGGTACATTGTTCCTGGGCATTTTGGTTTATGGACTCTAGGAACTTTTGTCCTACAGTGTTGGAGCTAGTATAATGCTCCCAGTCTATGTTTGGGTATTTTCAGTCACCCAATATAATGTGGTTTGGAGGGCTTGATATATTCATGTATTCCAACATAGGCCAAGTGCAGTTCCTGGTGTTAGGACGGTAGTCTGTAGCAGGCTATAAACTGGGAGGCAGTTTTAGCCACTGTTACTTGACCATGGCTAGTCCATGCTGCTTCTTGTTGTGGTACCAACATGGGGGTGTGGTTATCCTTGACAATTATTGCTAGTCACCCTCCTTTTGTAGCTTGTTCCATGTTTTGAGGCTGTACAGCACAGTATGAGGTGTAACCTGGTAGTGTTAGGGTGCTGTTGTGAGCCTTGACCCAGTTTTCTGTTACAGGACAAATATCAACATTCTCCATACTGGGGGAGTTTAGACTGCATGCATCTTGCTGTTTAGACTTCTGGCATTGGGTAGCATTACATCTAGGTTCTTATCCCTTGTGATACCTATGGAGGTGGGATTGTGTTTTGAGCCTTACCTATTCAGGGCACGCTGTGGGTAACAACAGCCTTTGCCAGTATCCATAAGGCCTGGACTGATAGGTGCACGCCACCCCTAGCAGGTGGAGCATCATGTCATGCTCAGCATGTCATCCCAGGCTGGCACACATTGGATCCCCTTTGACTAGCTGCAATACTTCAGCCAATTATTGCAATTGATCATCTCATCATCATATTGTGGCATCATGCTTGGTGAGGGTAGGATGTTAGTCAGGGTCATCAAGTGTGCATATACTACATGGTGTTATATTGCTTAACACATGGCATTCATGCCTCAGGTGGTGCTGCAGGGCTGCCTCTTTCGGATGCACATACAACACTCCCTGTACATGTTTGAGAGCAGGTTATGTCATTTTAGGCATCCCTGTTATTATATGAGTGAGTCAGAGAGGGGTATCATTCCCAGGGTTCCTACTGAGCCAGTGTATGTGCTATGTGTTGCCTCTTTGCCAAGGCCAGGGCATACTGGGCATGCCTCCTTCTGCCTACTGGGGCAGGCTCAGGTTGTTCCTCCTCCGAGTCACGCTCTGCCTGTGATGGCCTTGGCAATGGTGGGGGGTTGTTTGGCTGGCCCTATGCTGGTCCTGCTGCAGCTGTTTTCGCAAGATCATATTATGTAGCATAGCACATACCATGACAGTTTGGGTACATGTAGTTGGTGAGTACTGCAAGGCTCCATCAGATGTGTCCAGACACCAGAACCGTGACTTGAGCAGCCCAAACACACGCTCTATTACATTACGTGTTTGTGCGTGTGCCTCATTAAGGCGTTCCTGTTCAGGTGTGTGTGCGTTTCTGATGGGTGTCATCAGCCACGGCTCCAGTGCATAACCTGCATCCCCCACTAGGTGTCCATGTGGGATGTCCCCATTGGCAAATGTCTGGTACAGCTGCGTCAAATGCCAGATATGGGAATCATGGTAGCTCCTAGGGCAGCCAGCACACACATTTATTATTATGCCCTGGGCATCACACACGACCTGGCAGTTGATGGAGGGGAAGCCCTTGTGGTTAATGTAGGCCCTACCCCGCTCACCGGCTGGTGCTTTGATGCGTATGTGCGTGCAGTCTATTGCACCCACTACGTCGGGGTATTCCACTATTTGCTGGAAGAGACACATATTGCTGGCCAATACCTCATGGGCATTGGGGAAATATACATGATCACCGACATGTGCTGACATGGCATCCAGGAACTGGTGCAGTACCCTGGAGGCTGATGCCTGTGATATCCCCATCATATCACCAGTTGGTCTCTGGAAGGTACCTGTTGCTAGTATTCTTAGGCCAACACATACCTTGGTTTCCACTGAGATGGGTTCCCCTCTGTTGGTTCTGTGTGTGAGGCGTGGCCTGCACAGCTCAACAATTTTCTGCAGGAGGTCTCTGTCCACTCTATAGCGCTCTACTATCTCCAGCTCATGTAACCCGTGGTAGGTGACCCTGGGCCTGTACACTCTTCTCTGTCTCCTCACTGTGGGTTGTCTGGCACCATTTGCTTTGTCACCACCCTCAGCAAGTAGCCTATGTCTCCTTATGACAGCTATGGCAGCCCCTAGCATTTCTGCTCTGAGTTCAGCTTTTTCAGTTTTCACTTCTAATAGCTTACTCCTGTCTTGCAGTGTCTCTTGAGAGAAACATCCTGCACTGCTGTTTGCAGAGTTTTAAGTGCTTGGCTGGGCTACTATTCTGCCTGTGTAATTGCCTGCTTCTAATTGTTTTCACCTGCTTGCTCCAGCAGTATTCCCTGCTAGCTTCCTACTAATTCTGTTGCTTCCTGTTTCCTTTCTGTTTCCTCAGGGGGGAGCAATGCGCATACCAGCAGAAACACGCTCACAGTGGCTTACACGCGTGCACACATGCTTACACGGTTCAGAATCTACTTATTCAGGTTAAAACGTGCGCACACCAGCACAAACAGTCTTACAAGTCTGCCAACAGGCTCCCACATGCTCAGTCTGCCTTACACGCAAGCACACTGCCCTACTCGCGCCTCATGGCGTGCACACATGCGCATGCATGCCCAGCAAGAAACTTTGGTGTAAGCAACAGTGTACACCTTCCATTTCTTGACTTTCGCATGCTTATCTTGTGGCACTCCTCTTTCCATGATATGTGTCTGACATCTGTCATGTAACACTGACCTCCAATGAACTGCATTTCTTTCTGCCATTCCCCCCTGTGATGTCACCTATCTCCTACTCTATTCCTCCCCCTTATATATCTCTTACACTACTCAGAATGTGCTCATTTTCTATGTGACAGTGGAATTCAGTATCCTAACACTCATTTACATCAGATTGCCTACTAATGCTTAGTTACATGTCTTAGACTCAGCTTCCCCCCTTAGCAACCACTAAACGGTGGCCATGTTGTTTTTGGTCTGCTGGTCCCTGCATTGTAAATCCATGTATTGCATAAAACCCACATTTGTGGGTTTATAACCTTCATTTTTGTTTTATATAGCGCAGCCCGTTTGCGCGGGGCTGTGCTGCGTTTAAACTTCGCCGAAAAAAAAAATATTTATTTCTCATATTTGCATCGGGGTACCTTGCCAATGGCCACATATTTGGCCATTGGCATGCTGCCTGACACATATGCACCCTTTATTTGGAGCTGACATGGCTCCATTGTGTTATTTGCAGAAACGTACTCAGTTGTCAACTGAGTACATTTCTGCAGCTAAAACGGCTCTTACACGGGCTGCTTTGGGGTTCCTGGATCGCTAATCTACCTTATTTGCATGCCTTTTGGCTGCAAGTGAGGTGATTAGCATATCCACGCCCACTCCGTGTAAGAGATGTTTTAGCTGGTCTCTTACACTGAATTTCGGGCTGTTCCTGGATCGCGAGGGCTGCATGGAGTCTTACACTACTCTTAGACTCCGTGCAAGCCTTCGTGAATCCTGCCCAATATCTATTCCAGAAGACATGGATTGGTCATCCCCTTCCCTAAAGAGATCCCCTGACAAGAACTATGGGCTGATGTAAAAAAGAAAAAAAAGACAGACTCTAAAACAGCTTTCCCTACTAAATCTCTCAAAGCATCAACTACTGAATGACTTGTATGTTGATTAATATATAACAGTTTATCTTTATTTAAATTCAGCTTAAATATTTCTTACTATTTTTAACAATTCTTAGGAGGTAGCCTTATTTAACTTCAGTGACAGAATTGCATCAACAACAGTCTTCTGTACTGGAACAGGTATTTAACACTTGGTGTTGAATTATAATTTCGATAACTTAATTAATTTAATATCATATATCTTAGATACTGATACTAGTTGTTCATATGAAAGAGGAAGGGGTTGGGTTTCTATTGTCTTGTTTCTATCAATAGTCTAATTGTTCTTGAAATATTTGTGCATAATTAAATGAAAATGTATGATTTGGGTCTTCTGGTTTGGAGTTATGTTTCTTCTTCACTTACATGATTTCTAGATTGGTGTAGTGGATTATGCTTTGTTTCTGTCTTGGAGATATGCTTTTTGGTTGAGGAAGTTATTGAAAATATTTCTTTTTTTGCTTCTGATGCTTTTGTCTCACAGGAGAAAAGATGGAAATGCAGTCTTTTTTTTTTTGTTTTTTCAGAGATCGTTGGTGACGTGATTTGCTTAGCCATTACTTTTTAAATAATTCTAACAAAACAATGAATTGAAGATTTTCTTGAGCTCAAGATGCTCAGCAAGCCACAGCATGGTTTGTTTTCTTACCTCATAGCTTCAGAGTTCAGGTCTGGGTTGTGATCACAGTAATCAACAGGAAATGAGGGAATATGTTCTCAGATGCATTTCCCGTGAACGAAATATGATATTCACTCCCCCTGAGAGATAACCAATTGCTAAATTTATCCTAATAATTTTTAAAGTCCAGCTTCATGATAGTCTTTTGAAAACCAGAAATAGTAGCTACAATTATAACAGGAAGCTGGAACGAAAATAACATAAGAAGCGGATGGGAAGAACTCAGTAAGTTTTAACGCCTTTATGCCATTTACTCATATGGCACTCAGTGACTATAATTTATTTTGTGTGAATTGAAGTTGTTCTATGCACAACACATAGTTACAGTGTCCTTGTACATTATGGACGGACTCCTAACCATTAGAAACTATACATTTAATGTTATGTAGAGTAGCTATGAGCTACCTTTTAACTGATATGCAAATTGATGTACTATTTAATACTCCTACTAATCTTATATAAGTTTTTTATTTACATAGAAATGCATTTGTTGTTTGATATATATAATTAATAGCAAGCAATAGTTTGGGAAATATTATCTTTATAAGTCAAGTATGCATTTTTTGATTTCTGCATATCTAAAGAAGAATTTAGCTGCTTAAACCATTGACAAACAAAACTAAATAGTTGTATTTCTTAGTGAATGTTTGTTATATAAAGGAATGCAATGGCAATATACAAGAGTAAATGTTGATTATGTTTTTATTGTTTATATGTAATAGAACTAAGAAGATACTGCCAAATTGACTTAAATCTCTTCCCTGAAAAATATGCACAATATTAATAATTAATCAGAAGTTTAGTGGTGAGTTTAAATTTAGTTTTGTTATAGTAGGTAAATACAGATTATTTAAGTAATGTTCAAATAAGAGCTGGGAACTCTATATCTGAATCCTATAATAGTTTATATATTTATGCAATGTTTATCAGTTTCATCTTGAAAAGTAGCTCTTTAATTTAATTATTAAGCTGAATGTAGAACCAAAAATATAGTGTTAAGACATATAAATAATATAATTAATCTATGTGTTGGGATATTGTATATGCAATATACTTATTAGCAATATTTTAAAATTTTACATTCTATCTTTACTTAATTTCCATAATATAAAATACAAAAAGAAACATATATAATGCTACATCTTACAATGTACTTACTTGTTAAGTAGTCTCCTTTACATTTTTATATAAGAGCTCAGATGGCATTGGTAGATGATATATGAGGGATAGTCTGATAGATCAATGCTTATCTATCTGATTAGGAATATCTTTCATTCCATGTTTGGTGTGGGATATTATTAATTTTAGGTTTAATTTGTTTTATATAATATTCTTTGAGCTGTGTTTTTATCTTTTCAGGCCTGATTTAAGACTTACTGCATGTTTATTGATAAAGAATACCAGTTTGATTCCATTGCTTAAACTATTAGACATCTATATAGCATTATTATTAAGAGAGCAGATTTGGGTAATGGAAATGAGCATCAATAGTAGATTTAAACCTTAATTGCATATATGGATCTAATATTACTGTCTTTAAATACTAATGGCTTGAACAATCCAAGAAAGAGATCGCGCTTATTAAGGTATTTAAAACTAAATAAAGCACAAGTAGTTTTTCTCCAAGAAACCCACTTTAAAGCAAATGATACCAGCACACAGAACTCTAACAAATATTTACCATTAGCTAATTCTTCCTACAAATCAAAGACCAGAGGAGTAACGATCTTATGGAAAAATAACATTATTAATCCCCAGATCATCCACAAATATGTGGATAAAGAGGGTCTTATAGCTTTTGTTATACTGAAATTCAACAACAGGATTTGGACATTAGTAAATATATGCTGGTTTCCTGGCATGGGGTAGGAATTATTAAAAAATATTTAGACCTTATTGCTAACACATGCAAAGGTGATTTAGTAATAAGTGGAGACTTTAATTGTATCTTAGGTAGCTCTGGTTCCACTCACAAGAGAACTCTTTGTCTAACCTCTACTGCAAAACTTTTTAAAAAGTGTACCGAGCATACCTCTCAAAAATACAGATTTTCGCAGAATGTCCAGATTTTTGGCTAATATTTTTGGTCGTTCATTGTAAAATTTGTGGTTTTCTGGCAAATCACCGGGATGATCTGAGGAATGTTGCCAGTTGGGTGGGTTTCACGCCCAGTTGGGCTACTTTTGACATCATTGGGTGGGAAAAATCAGGCTTGGGCGGGTTGCGGGTTTTTGGGCTACTTTTTTTGCATTGTGTGCGCTTTTTGGGCTATTTTCCTTTACACTCTTAGGACCTAACTACTACCCTCTCAGAACAGAAAATCTGTTGTTGACTTGCTGTGGTAAAGATTAACTGGCTGGCACCGAGGTGAACACATTTACTTTAGAACTCATTCTCATACAGTTGTTGGTTGCAATTTGCAAACCCTTCACTTTCTCAGTAGAAGTGTTGAGTTAGCAGGATGTATTAGAACTGTTTCGATCACATTATATTTATTTCTCTAGCTGTTATAGTGGCCTTAATGCATGCAGCAATGAAAAAAATAACTGTCAACTGTTATAAATCCGCCTCTGGGTGTTTTTTTCTGGCTATACTGCTCAGACAAGCTCCACGTGAGTTTACAGAGTGGTCCTAGCAGCAAGGAACTCGAAAAAGCGACTACCTTCTGGATTTAAGTATCTTTGCTTTTTTTCACTGAAAATAGCTCCTGCTGCTTACTTTGAACTAGCCTGAACTGTTTTTTTACTGATTACTGCATTTATTTTAAAATCTGCACTTAGTTACATTTAGTCGAATTTAGTCAAACATTTGCTTGTTTGTTTGTTTAATTGAACTGTGGTGGCTGCCCACTAAAGTGTGCTAGCCTGTGTAACTAATGTATCACTGCCTCTGCATTTTCTGTGTATTTCTGCAAAAAAAACAAAAAAAAATAATCCTTGTTTTCCCGCCTTTCTCGACTAGTTTAGACCAGTATACAGGCATTGCTGTATTCTGGGCTGTGGTGTAGTTCCTGTGTTGTCCATTACCTTACTTGGATAGAAGGAAGTTTCTTTGCTCACCAGTGGGAGTGGGGAGCCTTGAGCAGCCTACCTGTCCTTGGGGGAAGTGACCTCAGCACAAGAAGCTGTTAGTAATTGGTTGTTTGGGACCATTCCTAGCTCTTTTGTAGTTCACTGCTTAAAATCCGCGTTTGCATGGCTTTTCTTGATGCGCATATAGCGCAGCGCGGTTAAACAAGGTTAAACTTGGTAAAACAAGGTTAAACTTTTTCTGGCTCCGCCAAGTCTGCTCTTCAATTTTTCCCTTAGAACTGTTCTACTTGCAATCTAAACAGCCTATACTCTATCTGAAAAGCTCAGCACTTGCTCCTAAAGCATTTTGTATACAGATAAAGCACTCTTAAACAAAGGAAAGTACTTCATTCACCTAAATTCTGTTGAGTACCCATTTCCCTATAGGTCCTTTCTGACTCAGTTACACAGCAATCTTTTTCACTATTTCTAGCATGTCGAAGGGTCAGTTGCTGGCGTCCTCTCCTGTTCAGCTGGTGAATCTGGGAATCTTGAGGCAATGTTACAATTGCCTCATGTACACAGACAACCCTCTCCTCCTCCCAACAAATACAAATATATGCGAGAGATGCAACTATATAGCCAAACTGGAGGCTGAGCTCTCTCAATTCAGTACTGGCAAGACCAGTCAGGAGGAGAAGGTAACCACGCACCACAAACCCAGTCTCACATAGAACTATCACAACTGCAAACCAAACACATAAACACACAAAAACATACTCGGAGGCGCTGATTAAAAATCTACCAAAACAACAGAGGCCTCCAAAGCAGACACCCAAGCAACCACCACCTCAAGACATAGCACATGCAACACATAGTTCACAAACTCAGTGTGCTAAACAGTCACAGTCCTTAAGGCCAAACAACATGCCAGACACTCTTGTAATAGGTGACTCCATAGTCAGGCACACTGACATCCCGCTCACCAGACTGAACAAGGAGAGGGTCACAGTAAGTTGCCTGTCGGGAGCTAGAATTATGCCACATAACACAAGCACTCAGGTCACTCCAGAGCAAGTACAAATATGACTCAGTCATTGTACATGCCGGTGTGAACAACCTGAGACGTACCTCCCTGGACTACATGAAAAGAGACATAGAGGAGCTCTCTGATTATGTAGCCCAGGCCGGTATGACCCTGACCCTGAGCAGCATCTTACCCTCACCAAGAATGATGCCACAGTACAAAGACAAAATGATCAGTTTTAACAATTGGCTTAATTACTGGTGTCATTCTAAGGGGATCCAGTGTCTGTCTGCTTGGGATGACATGCTTGACAAGCCACGCTGCGCAAGGGATGGCTTGCACCTGTCACCCCTGGGCTTCCGGATATTGGCCAAGGCTCTTGCCCCCCCATAGTGCCTTTTTAGGCAAGGCTCAAATGACAAACCTACCTCCCTAGAAAACACAAGTGGAAAAAAACTAAGGGTAATGCTGCTCAATGCCAGAAGTCTAAACCTCAAGATGCACGCCCTCGAAGCCCTCCTCAGTATGGAGAACATCGATGTCTGTGCAGTGACTGAAACCTGGTTCAAGGCTCCTGAGAGCACCCCAGCACTATCAGGTTTTACCTCATATCATGCTTTCCGGCCCCAAAACTTGGACCAAACCACAAAAGGAGGGGGAGTATCCATTTTCATCAAAGATACCCACACCTCCAGGTTAGTGGCAATGCATGAAGCATTGGAGACTATCCAGGTGCAACTAACCATAGACAAAACTGCCTTACAGTTTGTAGCATGCTACAGACCACCCTCTCAAACTCAGGAACCCCACACAGCCTTCCTGAAGACACTGGAGAGTATGAATGTCTCTCCAAATACCATCATTTTGGGAGACTTCAACTACCCAAACATAGACTGGGAACATTACTCAAGCCCCAACATCCTAGCCCAAAGGTTCCTAGAATTCATAAACTCAAATGCAATGGAACAACTAGTCACCATTCCCACAAGAGGAGACAATATACTATACCTGATCATCACAAACATGGGGACAAAATGCTCCACACCAGAAGTACATCCCTCTTTGGTAAGATCAGACCATAAATTAGTCACACTGGAAATCCACATCCCGCGCCCCCCCGCAGCACAAAAGACGACGGTGAAGAACTTCTCAAAAGCAAACTTCACACTTCTTAAGACTGAAGTGGTCAAGGCCCCTGGGCCAGTGGAAACCACAACCCACACTGCTGAATCCTTTGCAAATGCCTTCTATGGGCACCTTCAAGAATGCATGGATCATGCAATCCCAAATAAAACCAAGACCCATTCCCCCAAAGGCAGGCGCCCGGTCTGGTGGACCCCAGCCATAAACAAACTTTACAACAGGAAGAGGAAGCTACTACATGACAGAGCAAAATCCCTAAAAGGGAAGGCATCTCTGATCAGTACTAGCAAAACTACGATCACTCATAAAATCATCCAAGGCCAACTTTGAGAGAAAAATCGCAAAAGACACAAAAGACAATCACAAGGCCTTCTTTAGCTATGTTAGAAACCTGGGTGGAAACTCCCAGATATGCTCAGAGTTAGTCCAAAATGACACAAAATACACTGAACCCACTGACATTGCCAACATTCTGGCAGACAGGTTCAGTGCAAATTTCTCATCCCCAAAGGAGAAATAACTATCCCAGCAGAGTGTAGCCTCCTAACATCTCAGATGCCCAGGTGAGAGCGCCCTCTCTAAAGCTAAAAACACAGCATCAATGGGACCGGATGGTGTCCCGGGCTGTGTGCTACATGAACTCCAAGAGGAACTAAACCCACACATAAGGCTGCTGTTTAATCTTAGCCTTACTACAGGATACATACCCAAAGAGTGGCGTACGGCAACAGTGGTCCCACTTCACAAAGGCGGTGCTTCTATGGACCCTGGAATTACCGCCCCATAAGCTTGACGAGCCTGGTCTGCAAAGCTATGGAGAGGATCATTATGGAACTCATAAACAAAGACATTGGGGACCTACAGACATTGGATCCTACCCAATTTGGCTTTGTCAAGGGCAGATCCTGCCTTTTGAACTTAGTCAACTTTTGAAACAGTCACTAAGGCCATTGATGAGGGTAAGGCAGTTCACACAGCCTACCTTGACCTTGCAAAAGCCTTTGACACAATACCCCACTCGGGCATCATAGACAAACTCACCAGCTTAAATGTAAACCCATATGTCACAAGATGGGTTGCAAACTGGCTCAAGGACAGAACCCACAGGGTCAGAGTTGCTGGAGCTATGTCAGACTCTAAGCCAGTCACAAGCGGTGTCCCACAGGGCTCAGTCCTGGGACCCCTCTTGTTCGGCATTTATTTTTCCGAGGTACAGGCAAACATAGGAGGATTGTGGCTGACAAAGTTTGCAGATGACTGCAAACTGGGTGCCATAATTGATACTCCAGCGGACACAAACATCCTTCAGAGAGGCCTCATAGAAATGGATAATTGGTGCCAGAGCCATGGCCTTAAGCTGAACGCCAAAAAATGTATAGTCATACCCTTTGGGAAAAACAAGGTACCGACAAATTACCACATAGGCGGTAATCCATTAAGTACGGAATTGGTAATCAGGGACCTAGGGACCCAGGTTGACAGTAACCTCTCATTTGACACTCACATTGCCAAAGTGGTTAGGAAGATCTTCTATATTGCCCACCTTATCATGAAGGGTTTCACATCTAGATCAAGAGAGGTCATTGTGTCCCTGTACTCTTCTCTTATCAGGCCAATGATTGAGTACAATGCCCCATTTGGGATGTATCTCACCCGACACCTGCAGCAGTTGGAAAGACCCCAAAAGTTCCTCACCAAGAGGATAAAGGGTCTTAAACATATGTCATATGCTGCCCGACTGAAAACCCCCCAGCTCTATTCAGTCGCATACCGCCTACTCAGAGGTGATCTGTGCCTGACATACAAGGCCATGTCCAATCCTGAATTAATGGACATGCTCCACCTCAGAAAATCCAAATCCATCAGAGCCACGAGAACAAGTGACTTAAACCTCAACACAGAAATAAATAGAACGTGCTGGAGGGACAGATTCATAACCCAGAGGCTCCCTACACTCTGGAACAGAATCCCAGTCCATGTTAGGCAGAGCCCCTCACTGACTCTATTCAAGAGAAATCTCGACGAGTGGATGGGAGATCGTAGGTTTACCCCGGGGGTCATCTCTGTGTCACTACTAGACAGAGGCATAGTAAACTAAACCCTAAAAGGGCGTAGTATCCTCATCCTAAGGGGTGGTGTAAGCCACATACACTCTGGCTAGGCTTATAAATGCCCTAGGGCAGATAGCCTAGTAAGAACCTATGAACCTATGAACCTATGATATCCCAAGATCATTTTTTCCAACTCTTACTTAAAATGGGTATGCTGATTGGTACTGAGATGACCGGTTTATGGACAGCAGGATTTCAGTAATGTAATTTAAAAAGGGGGTGGTGTTGACAGTTACACGAATTGTGAGTTCTCCATTTGGAAAACGCTTTTTAAGGTAAAAAATACATTTTGTGTTTAAACCTTGTTTCTGGGCAGTGAAAGCACATATGCGTTTCTCATATTTGCATGGCCATGCATGACAAGTGGAGTTGCTGACTTGCTGTTGTGCATCCTTAGCTTTGCATGGAATAAAATACGGTGCTATTTGAATACTGTGCAATTACGATCCCTCGGTTAACACTGTGCAGTTGTCACTGTCTTATATTAGACTTTGCGACATTGAGGCTTGCTGTATCTGAAGTAAAGTTTTTTGTTGAGACAAGTAACTGTAGGATATTCAGCAGTTGCAGTCACTGAGAAGATGCTCTTCACTTGCTGTCACTCTTAACTTCGTGTTTAGCCTATAGAAAAGTTGTACTATGTCCCGATTTAGATTTTAATGAGTTTTGTTGTTGCATAGGTGATACGAGATGCATTTTAGCAGAAACAAGTGAGCAAGCAGTCTTAGCGATGTGGTTTGGGTATTAGGTTGGCTATAAGCACATGGTTGTAATAAGTGGTGTGTGCTCAGCCTCTACACAAGAGGAAGATGAATGTAGACGTTAGGTCACTCCTTGATGTATAATGCACAGTGACAGTAAGCACTGCCGTGTGGCCTCTCGGTATTATTATTGACTGCTTAAAATAATTTAAAGAGGCTTGCGATTGCGAATTGTGCAGTTAAGACATAGGGAGAGCCAGAAGTACTTAATGTGGTAGGGTTTTTTAGTGGAACAGAAGATTGGTTTGTAAATGCTGGTTGCTAGCTGCATATGTATAGAATCTATAGATTTTTAGTTGTTGTGTAATTTTAATTTACTTTTGATAATGTACTTGTTTTTTTCCTGTATAAATGGCGCTAATTTTCGGCAATTTGCTGATCACCTGATCTGACCCAGAAGTTTTCATACTTCCACAGCACAGTTCTCCTCACCCTTTTCTACCTATCAATTTTGCTCATTCACCGGATCACCTACCTGTCAATCAGTTTAGTAGGGTCAGTAATGGGAAAGTGGTCAAAATACATGAAACATTATAGCCCTGAATGGGAAAAGGAGCCCAGTTTGAAAAATTGGATACAGAAAGTTCATGGAGATGACATGAAAGCTTACTGCAAATACTGTCAGTGTGAAATGCGCGCACACAAGGGTGATTTAATGTCCCATGCTTCAACTGAAAAACACAAACAAAATGCAGCATCTTTTTCCAAAACGCGCAGTCTGTTTGATGTTGGCTGCCAATCCATAATGATTGACAACAGTGTGAAAAAGGCAGAACTGAAATTGGCTGCACACATTGCTTGCCATTCTGGCATTCACATTATCGATCATCTAGGAGAACTAGTTCATGATATTTCGGGTAAAGACCTGGCAATTCACCAAACTAAATGCACAGCAATAATCAAACATGTTATTGGACCTTCAGTTCATGCTGATTTACTCGAAGACTTGACAAATGTGCCATTTTCACTTATAATAGACAAGAGTATTGACATCATGACAGAGAAGCAGCTGTGTGTTATCGTGCGCTATTACAGCGCAAAGTTAAGTAAAACTGTTTCATCATTTCTGGCTTTGATAGTGTTGGAATCAGGAACAGCAGAAGCAGTTTTCAATGCACTTATAAAGTTTCTGACTGATAAAAAATTGTCACCTTCCAAGTGCATGGGGCTGGCTACAGATGGCTGCAATACAATGTCCGGCAATGTCAATTCAGTCATAACCAAATTCCGGGAAGTCAACCCAGTTATTGTTCACATCAAATGCATATGTAATTCCATTCAACTTTGTTCATCATATGCATTAAAAGTAATGCCACGCAATGTTGGCTCCTCATCTTATGATGTAGAAACAAACTGGAAGCCGACCACCACAATAAATGGATGAAAATATTTAATGTAAAAAGACAAGCGCTTTCACGTGTGCCAAGACACGCTTCTTCAGATCCTTACAACTAACAGCTTTGAATTCAAATATATATATATAGGCATTTCTAAAGCAATCAATTAATTTAATTAATCCAATTCTAAACATATGATTAAAATCATTCAATTAAAAGAAACAGTGCAATAGTAGGTACTGCTGCTTGTGTCAAAAGATAAAGTTAAACAGTTAAAAAAGTTGTTGAAACAACAACAACAAATTATGAGGCAATATATCCTACAAAACTCTTATGCATTCATCTCTTATAAGTATAAATATAAATTCTGAAAACTTTGCATCAAATATATCCTGTAAATATGTAATATATGTGCAAAAATGCTGATATTGAATGGGTGCTATGATACCAAATTCTGTAAAACGATAACATGGTGTTGCTACACTTATTAAAAACTTAACATATGTTAAATAAACCATCAATTGTTATAGAGGCATAGCATGTATGTAAATATAAATATAAATATAGATATATAAATATGTAAATGTATATAAAATATATAAATATGAATATATAAATACAAATGTAAATGAATAAATATATATAAATCCATATGTGTAACTCACTTGGTGTTGAGCAACAGTATCAAATGAGCACTGTAAGTGCCAATGCAGCCAAATATAAAAACAAATAAATAAGAATAACTTAATCTCATGGGCAAAATCAAATTCTAGGTTGTTAGAGTATATAAACCATTGAAATAAACATCATAGAAATTTTTTTAATGTATGTATAGAAATATATAAACATATATTTTTAAAATATAAGTACATAAAATGGCAATGGATCAAGGTATGACTAACTAATGTGTCCTAGCAAGACATGTGAAACATGTTAACCTGTCTAAACTGACACTATATACATGTCAACAATATATAAAATGCTTGCCAGAGTCTATGCATGAAATATTTAGATAGTATAAAGACTATAGTGTATCTGTACACTCAATCTCTAAAATCAATTGTTATTAAAAAATCACTTGGCACTACGTCCTTTTAAAGGAGCCCTAATGCTGACATATTGATTCAGACCTGGTTCATAGTGCGCTTTAAGTTTAAAAATCCAGGAAAGTTCCACTAATTCTAAGTCATTAAAATTATCTCCATCTCTGGAATTAGGTAAAACTGTTTGTAAAACTCTGAATACAAATGAATGTGTTGAATTGTTGGAGATGTGTTTGGACAAGGCATTCTTGGTATCACACTTTTTAATATCTAAAGCATGTTCCAGCACCCTCTCTCTCAAGGTTCTAGTAGTCATTCCTACATAGAACGCTGTACACCTCTGGCAGGTAGCCAAATAAATGAGGTTCTTACTTTCACATGTAACAGTTTGATGGGGTTCGAACCTGTAGTTCAAAACTGGATGCTCAAATTCTTGAACTGTAGTAATCAAAGTGCATATACTGCACTTATTGCAAGGGAAGGTTCCTGTCCTCATGTTCCTGTTAATGCTTATGTTCTTACTATTAGTATTCAACTCTATACATAAAAGCCTGCTGAGATTCTTACTATTACGAAATGTATACGATGGTGTGGAACCCACCAATGCTGCTAACCGTTGATCAGTCAGGAGAATATGCCAATTACTAAGAATGATGTCTTTGATGTGATGAATATCACTAGTATATCTGAGGTTAATTCTGACTCTGGAATTGTCAGAGAGCTTCTTGCCATGATATCCAGATATTCTAGTATAATTTCCATTAATAGCAGTCTGCTCATTAAGTAAAATCTGGTTCTTAATCTTCCTAACCTTTTCTTCATCATAGCCTCTATTCAAAAAACATTGTTCTAGGAAATCACTCTGTTTATTGAGTTCAACACTATTATGACATAACCTCTTGATTCTAATGAATTGGCTCTTCAATATGCTATCAAACACATATCTAGGATGCATGCTGTTAAATTGAAGTAAAGTGTTTCTCCAACATTCCTTCCTGAAAATGGTTGTCTCAATCTTTTGATTTATATTCTTGTATAACCTCACATCTAAAAAATCTATACTGTGTGAGTCCTGACTTATTGTGAAACTCAGAAAGTCAGTAGTAGATTCTAACTGTTCTATGAAGGTGAGAAGCTCGAGTGTACTCCCATGCCAAAATAAAAGAACATCATCCACAAATCGTTTGTAAAGGCTAATATTCTTAAAGCTATCGTGTGTGAATAAAAACATCTGCTCCCAATACAACATCACTAAATTAAAGAGTATTGAGCAGGGGGTGCCCATGGCTACCCCCCACTGCTGCAAATATAGTTGATCCCTGAATTTGAAAACATTGTTAGTCAAAACAAGTTCCATGATGGCACACAATAGCCCCTCTTCACTGGTGTTAAACTTCTGGCTCTTATTTATAATGTTCCTCAGAGCTTCTAGGCCAAAATTATTTGGTATGGCAGTGAACAAGTTCTTTACATCCAAGGTCACAAAAAGTAGTTCATCCATGTTTGCATGGGAATAGTTGCTTATACACTCAAGCAACTCATAAGTATCCTTCAAGATGGATGTAGTCTCACTAACCAAAGGTCTGAGTTTTTTCTCTAAAAAGACTGACAGTGTCTCAGTGACCCAGCCCTGTCCCACTACTATAGGTCTCATAGGTGGTGGGTACAGGCCTTTGTGTATTTTCGGCAAACCTTTGATGTATGGTGTTCGAGGTTTTTCAATAAAGAAGTATTGATACAAATCATAATCTATCTGCCTGCACATTATGTACTTTATAAATGATTTTGGTGAGTTCTAAATGACTAATGGGTTTGTAGGTAATGGTTTCCTTCAAAAGTGCAAGCATCGCATCTACATATACATTAGTATCTAGTAGAACTATTGCTCCCCCCTTGTCTGCTGATTTAATCACCAAATCATTATTTCGTTTCAGAGAATAAATCCTATCCCATTCAGTAGTGTATGTATTAAAAAACATATGATCTTATGATTACGCACATTGTTGTAAACAAGCCGGAACTTCAAATCTTATACAGGGGAGAAGATTCTTGTACCTATTCACAAGGTAGATGATTTGCATCTGCATTTTATGATTTGATCCATTATATGGACAACGAATGTAATAGTGTAGTTTATGCCAAGTGTGTAAGCTGCCACAATGTGTGTTTTAAATGTTGTGCTGCAGAAGTATAAAGCACTTAAGAAATAGTGTTGGAATCATTAATCATTGTAGCATATCTGTATCAAACATTACTTTATAGATTTAGAAGTTGACATTTACTGTAGTCTCTAAACACCCATTAAAATAATTTTCATGTCTATGAAATATGTTTATTTGAGGTGTATATGTTTGCTTGAGGTGTAAAAGGCTGGTAATGCTATGTAGTCTTATCATGTAGTCTTACCATGCTTAATTGTTTTTGCTGTATCTGACACTTTTATTCTGTAGGATGTCTTGCGCATTTTGCTTTCACTTTGTGCCGAACCATTGGGCTATTTTTGGGCTAGTTTAAGAAGCCCTGCAGGCTATTTATTTTTTAATTATCTGGCAACACTTAAAGTCATTAAATAATGACATACATTTGACTTTCAGACTTCAAATCCTTCAGAAAATTTATGTTTAAATAAACCCTATTACTCTAGCAACTTTCTAACTTTATAAGAGCAATATTTAAAATCTGTCCCTATTTTGGGGGCTTTGCCCCCCAAATCATTGCTGGAGCCTTCCTGTGTCCTGAGAGAGTGCTCTTCAATCTATCTGGAAATATACAGAGCTGAGTATATTTTTCTGGCACTTCAGAGTTGTGTACTGGTAATTGTTGCTTGACTAATTTTATATCATTGCTGGCTGACTTCAGAGTTGTGCACTGTTATTTCTGCTTAACTGTATAGTTTTTCAGATCTCTGCTGAAGGTGTTGGTTTTCCCATACCTACCCTCCCTATTCCTGTCTTGTTGTTTATATTTGGAGGCTTTTGCAGTTTCCCACCCCCACTGTAGATTTGATCTGGGACACTCCCCCCAGTCCCATCTCTTTACCTCATTCTACCTAATAGACTCCTTCTGCACTTGTTTTTAGTCATTTTTCATTTAATTGCATTTTTTAAACTGTTTGGTCTAACATTGCTACATACTCAGGTGTGCTAGCTTGTACTACATTTGAATTGTTTTTACTGCTGTTTTAGCTACTTTTCTGTATATATATATATATATATATATATATATATATATATATATATATATATATATATATATATATACCTTTCCTGTAAATAATGTAGTCCAGATTCAGATTTGCTGTATCCAGGACTGTATGTAAGCTTCTGAGCCCCCCCCCCCAAAGCTTTCTGTGTTGGAGGGAAGCTTTCTAGCTTATCAGTGGGAGTGGTAAGCACTAAGTAACCTATCTACTACATAAGGAGTGGTTCTGGCCCAGAAAATGTCGTTACTGGCCGTTTGGGCAGTTTTTCCATATCTCTCAACTTTATGATTTAAAAGCCCGCATTTGCACTTTTCCCCCTAATGGTTAAGGTGTTTGCTTTACAAACACAAGGTGCAGGGTTTGAGTCTCACAAGGGAAAATTGGCTAGGCTTAAAAATGTCTCGCAAGAGCAGTTAGCCTAGTAATAATCTATGAATCTATGAATCTTTCCTGTAACTAGTTTAGTCCAGATACAGATTCTTAGTTTTAGCACTTGAATTTGCTTATTCGTGATCAGCACTTGTTCAGAACTTGTAAGCACTAATTAACCTACTAATTACTACAGCACTCAACCTTCCTCATTACCTAGAGGAAAACAGTTTTGGTACTTACTGTCCTCACTTGCTTAGAGAAAAACAGCTCTTGTACTCACTTTCCTCACTTATCTAGAGGAAAATAGTTTTTTTATTCAGGCATGTCCAAGGATCAGTTCCCAGTGTTCTCTCTTGTCTATCTGATGAATCTGGGCATCTTGGGGCAAAGTAGAAATTGCCTCATGTACACAGACAACCCTCTCCTCCTATCACCCAACACTACAACCTATGAGAGATGCACTTATCTAGCCAAACTGGAGGTAAAGCTCTCTCCAATCAAGACTGAACTTGACAGTCAAGAGGAGAAGGTAAACACTTGTACCACACCACACTCATCACATAGTCTCACTAAATGTACACCACCAAAATCCACACATAGTAACACAAAAACATTTGCGGAGGCTCTCAATAATAATCTGTCTAAGCAACAGAGACCTCCAAAGTAGAAACGCAAGCAACCTCCATCCCCCAACACAACCCAAATGACACATAGCCCCAGACTCAGTGTGCCACTCAACCACAGCCAATAAGGCAAAACAACGTACCCAACACACTAGTCATAGGTGACTCTATAGTCAGGCACACTGATGTCCCACTCACCAGGCTAAACAAGGAGAAGGTTACTGTCAGCTGCCTGTCGGTTGCCAGGATTTGCCACATAACCCACGCACTCAGGTCACTCCACAACAAGTACAAATATGACTCTGTCATTGTCCATGTTGGTATGAACTACCAGAGACGTACCTCCCTGGACTACATGAAAAGAGACATGGAAGTGCTCTCCGATCTTGTAGCCCAGGCAGGTATGACCCTAGCCCTAAGTAGCATTCTGCCATCACTCAGAATGATGCCACAATACAAGGACAAAATGATTGACTTCAACAATTGGCTAAGCTTCTGGTGCCATTCTAAAGGGATCCAGTATCTGTTTGCCTGGGATGACATTGTCGACAGACCACAATGCTTTGCCAGAGATGGCCTGCACCTGTCACCCCTGGGATTCCGGATACTGGCTAAGGTTCTTTCTGCCCCTATAGTGCCTTTTTTAGGCAAGGTTCAAATGACAAATTCACCACCATAACAGGAACAGGCAAGCAAAACCTGATGGTGATGCTACTCAATGCTAGAAGTCTAAATCTCAAAATGCACTCACTCAAGGCACTCCTTAAAATGGAGAACATCAATATCTGTGCAGTGACTGAGACCTGGTTCAAGGCTCCAGAGAGCACCCCTGCACTACCAGGCTATAACTCATACCACACTTTTCGGCCATGTAACCTGGACTGGAACACCAAAGGTGGAGGTGTGTCCATATTCATTAAGGATATCCACACCTCCAGGCTAGTTGCTCAGCATAATGCAGCCAAGGTTATCCAAGTGCAACTAACCCTGGGCAAAACTGCAATCCAAATTGTAGCTTGCTACAGATCACCCACCATGCCCCAGGATCCCCACTCCTCTTTTCTTGATGTACTGGAAAATATTAGGGTTCAACCAAACACCCTAATAATGGGCGATTTCAACTACCTCACCATTAACTGGGAAAATTACTCATGTACCAACTCCTTAGCTCAACACTTTCTGGAATTCATAAACTCTAATGCCCTGGATCAACTTACCCACACCCCCACCAGGAGCAACAATATCCTAGATCTAGTCATTACCAACATGAGTGGCCGGTGTTCCACACCTGAAGTCAATGCCTCATTGGTCTGAGCCGACCATAAGCTAATTACACTAGATATCCACATTCTGCCCCCACCCCCCATTAAGGAAACCATGGTAAAAAATTTCTCCAAAGCCAACTTCATGCTTCATAAGACAGAAGTGGCGAACTTCATGACACCCATGCAGATGGACAATACAGTTACGACTACTGAATCCTACATAATTGCACTTTATAAGCACTTACATGAGTGCATGGATTGTGCTATCCCAAACAGAGCCAAGATGCTATCCTCCAAAAAAAGGAAGCCAATCTGGTGGTCCCCTGCCATAAACAAACTGTACAACAGAAGGAAGAAACTGTTGCAAAAGAAAGTAAAATCCCATAAGTGGAGGAGCTCCCTGGTCAGCCATAGTAAGAAGCTGTGATCCCTGATAAAATCCTCCAAAGCTAGTTACAAAAACAAAATTGCCACTGATTCTAAAGACAACCACAAAGCATTCTATAGCTATGTCAAAATCTCAATGGCAACACTCAGATCAGCTCTGAGTTACAGCACAATGGCACTAAATATACAGACCCAACTGATATTGCCAACATCCTGGCAGATAGGTTCAGTGCTAACTTTATCCCCCTCTCACCCCCTAAAGAGCCCATCTCTATACCGGAAGAATGCAAAGTTCCTGTAATCATGGCTGCACAGGTAAAAACCACACTCTCCAAAGCCAAGAACACAGCATCCATGGGACCAGACAACATCCCAGGCTGTGTTCTACATGAACTACAGAATGAACTGGCACCCCACCTAAGTACCATGTTCAATCATAGCCTCACCTCAGGCTTTGTGCCTGCTGAATGGCGCACAGTGATGGTTATCCCACTCCACAAGGGGGGAGCCACCACGGATCCCAGGAACTACTGCCCCATTAGCCTGATGAGCCTGGTCTGCAAGGCCATGGAACGTATCATCATGGAACTTATAAACAAAGACATTGGTAATCTCCAAACTCTGGACCCAACCCAGTTCGGGTTTGTAAAAGGCAGATCATGTCTCATAAACCTGATAGACTTCTTTGAAGCAGTCACCAAAGCCATAGACAAGGCTAAGGTGGTTCACACAGCCTATCTAGATCTTGGCAAGGCTTTCAACACCATCCCCCACTCTGGAGTTATAGATAAACTCACTAAACTAGGTATAAATCCCTATGTCACAAGATGGGTTGCCAACTGGCTCACTGACAGAACCCACACTGTGAAAGTAGCACACTCCAAATCCAACTTCAGACCAGTGACAAGTGGAGTACCACAGGGTTAAGTCCTGGGACCTTTCCTGTTTGGTATCTACTTCTTTGAAGTACAGGCTAACACAGAAGGTCTTTGGCTAATGAAGTTCGCAGAAGACTGCAAACTAGGAGCCATAATCGAAACTCCTAATGATGTGGACATCCTACAAAAGGGCCTCACTGAGACAGATGCCTGGTGTTAAAGCCATGGCCTCAAGCTCAATGCCAAAAAGTGCATTGTCATCCCCTTTGGTAAAAACTCTGTACCCATGAACTACAACATAAGCGGTAATATACTTAACATCGAAAGTGTGATAAGAGACCTTGGGACACAGGTGAACAGTAGTCTCTCCTTTGATAATCACATTGCCACAGTAGTCAGGAAATCCTTCTACGTGGCACACCTCATCACAAAAGGTTTCTCCTCCAGAAAAAAAGAGGTCATTGTTCTCCTCTACTCATCACTCATTAGAACCATTATAGAGTACAATGCCCCTTTTGGTATGTACCTCACAAGACATCTACAACAACTGGAAAGGACACAGAAATACCTCACAAAGAGGATTACTGGCCTCAAACAGATGCCCTCTGCAGACCTTCTCAAAAAACTCCAGCTATACTCCGTCACATATCGCCTACTCAGAGGTGATCTCTGCCTAACATACAAAGCTATGTCAAACCCAGAGCTGTTGGACATGGTCCACTTAAAGAAATCCAAATCCCTCCAAGCTACGTGCTCTAGGGACCTAAACCTTGTCACCACAATAAACAGAACATGCCGGAGGGATAGATTCCTGTCCCAGAGACTTCCCATACTCTGGAATAAAATATCTATATCAAACAAAGCTCCTCATTAGCACTCTTCAAGAAAAATCTTGATGACTGGATGGGAGATAGGAAATTCAACTCGGGGATCACCTCTGTGGCTCTGCTCAACAGTGGCACAGGAAAATAATTTTCTTGGGTGGCAAAAGCTAAGGTACCTTTTTGGCTGGGCTTGTATAGGCCCCAGGGCCGATAGCCTAGTACCTACCTATGAACCTATGAATTTTGTTGGGCTTTGCCCAGATTTATTGCACTGAGAGGTTGAGAAGTATGGGACTGAGACATTTAGCTTAGCTGATACATTTACTATAAAAGAAGGCAATTCACTAAAATTTTCTCATCAAGATCATAGATTTGGCAGCCAAACTAGAATAGATAAAATTTATGTTTCGCAGGATTTAAATTCAAAAATCTCTTTCTTTTCTTTTCAATACTTCCCTGCTCTATTTCTGACCATAATTCTCTTGTTCTTAAATTTCAAATAGATTTTAAAATATTAACCTGTACAACAAGAATTTCAGCTTACATCACAAAAATTAAAGAATTTAAACCCTGGTTGGTCTCAGAACATGACTTTTTTCTAGAAACTAACTATACATCAGAGGTTAATATAGTTATGATATGGAATTCATTAAAAGCTTATATATATATATATATATATATATATATATATATATATATATATATATATGGTAAAATCCTTACATGGTTTAAAAATAAAATCGAAGAATGGGAATCAGAATTATAAAATATACAATACCAACTTCTATTAACTGAATCTAATAAGACTACAAATTCTCCTGATAAAAAGCAGAAATTAAAAGACCTAAATAAAAATTTAATACAATTCTAGCTCATAAGACTAATTTGGCATTAGAAAGATTAAAAATAAACTTATATGCTGCAACACCTAAGCATATGCATAACCTATCAATGAGGATAAAAATGCGATTTGAAGCTATTAATATTGTTAATGTATTACATGAGGGAAATAAAAGAAAAATATCTGATACATAAGACATTCTTGATGCCTTTAAATATCATTTCACAGAACATTATAAAACTGGTAGCTCACAAGTTTATCTCTCGAATTTGGAATCAATATCTTCAAAACTTAAGAAAATACCAGAAAAATTAAAACTAGATCTTCAAAGACTAATTATGTATAAAGAAGTCACAGATACGATCAAGGAAAGCAAGTCTAATAAAGCCCCAGGAGTTGAAGGCATAATCATAGAAATGTATAAACTTTTCCCTACACCTGCTACTTCCTTTTTTCATAAAACATTACTCAAAATTCAAACACAAGGTATCATACCTCTTTCTTGAAGATATTCTTTAATCACTCCTATTTTAAAAGGAAATAAAGAACCCAAATATTGTAGTTCCTATGGATCAATCTCTCTACTAGATAATGATTCTAAGATATTTATGTCCATTCTAGTTAATAGAATAAAGATTCCATTATCTCATATGAAGTCCAAACTGGATTTATATAAAATAGACATACACATGGCAATATTAAAAGGGTACTAACCCTTATTGCAGTCTTAAATAGGAAAAATCAAAAAGTTATAATAATTGGATTAGATATGGAAAAGGCTTTTGATTCTTTAAATTGGGATTATCTGTTAAAATATTGTCTGTATTTGATTTTCCTCCTTTCTCTTTTTTCACTCATAGTGAATGTTTATAGAAATAATCTAGCTTATGTTAAATTAGGACAATTTGCCTAGGAATCTATTCATCTAACCAAAGGTACTAAACAAGGTTGCCCATGTCACCCATCTTATTTGCACTGGCTATTGAAATACTTGCTATATTAATATGGAATAACCCAAATATAAAAGGCATTGATATATATAATCAATATAATTCAAAAATAATGGTATTTGCTGATAATGTTCGTCTTACATTACCTAACTCAAAAATAGCTGTAAAGGAATTAGATTTATTAATAGACAATTTTTATACAACTTCTTGTCTTCATTTGAATAAGTTAAAATCAAAATTCTTGTATTTGAACAAAAAGAAAGAAATACAAGCAGATATAAATCATATTATTGACAAACAAATAACTTCTCTTGACTACTTGGGTATTATTCTGCGTAAAATACAGAGGAAACTTTAGTTGTAAATTATAGCAATATTATAAATATAATTAAAACTTGTGTGGATAAATTGAATAAAATGTTTATATCCTTTGAGGATAGGTTACAATTAATAAACATGATACTTCTTAAGATCCTGTATATAGTTCAAGCTATACCTATGATTCCTAAGAGACATTTTCTCTATCATACAAATGTACCTTTATTAAAACTTTTATGGTTTCCTAATATAAATATAGTTCCTTTTACACATCATATCAGACACTGGGAACAAATTACTCCTCAAATTGAAAATTGCTGCATTCTACTATACTATCAAATGAAAATCTTTTCTCAAAAAACTTCTGTTTGACTGACCAGTCAAATAACTTATGGAATCTCCTATGTATTAGTTTGCAATATAATATGTAAAAACCTACTAAACTAAATCTTATCAGTCTTATATTTAACTGTTTTAGGAATTTTGTCATTGATAATGTAGATATCAAACTTTGGTTTGATTCACTAACACCTTTTAGCATTGCAAAGAATTTCTTTGACAAGGTACATAAGAACGTTTTCATTTCCTGGGAATCTAAGAAATTTATTTGTTGGCAACATTGTAAGGGAAATCAAAAAGTATTAGATATTCAGCATATAATGGCACATAATGAACTGACATCTCATGACTGGCTTTTACTACAAAGTGTTTAAACTCATTACATCTGAGTGATGCCTCCAGGTGCATGTGTAGTTAACTCCTACTGATGCCTCAAGGTGTCAAATATTGTTTGTTGATATTTGTATCAATAATTCCAAAACTTTGCTATGTACAAGGTTTTAAAAGATTTCATCTTAAAGCTTACACAATGTCAAACTTAACTGCATTAATATTTGACCTCTGTCTAGAGCAGGTAAAGAGATATTAACTGTTGTTTTCATGATATTAATTTATATAAATATAATTTTCATATTTTTTCTAAATATCTCAACAACTAAATAACACAGACAGAACCCTTAGCCTCATATGAAAGCTCTCATCTAGATGAATAAAATGCTGATGACAGTATGTGTGTAACTTGAGTGGTTGCTGAGATATTGTAAGTTGTTTACAAAATATTACAAACATAATAGTTACTGCATTTTCTGTGAATTATGACATTCAGTTTAAGCCCTAGAGCCTAAGTAATACTTCCACTGTAAAAATAGTTTGTGCTGAATGGTTTGGCATTTATACTTCTTTCATAACCCCTATGGTTCCAGTGATATAAACATTTGTTTGAAATGTGAGAACATAATTTGATTATGTCAAAAGGCTTAGGCTCCGCCCATTGGAAGTTACAGTGCTAACTTCCTGAGTCCATTGGAGTGAATGTGTTAACATATTCCCAAGGTCTATGCAGAATAATTAACAACTCTTCTTTTAAAGACAAACCAAAATTCATAAGTTATTTATATGAAATCATATATAATAATCATAATTTGGAAAATATTATCTCAAGATTATACAAAATATTAATAACCTATAAAACAAAACCTCAACAAAATGATTGGCATTATATTACTAGGGGACCATCCCTATGCTTATCCCTAGAAAATAACATCTTACTCTCTGTCAAGCTAACATCTTACTCACAATACTGGACAGTATATACACACCTCTTATATTAGCTCCTTTTAGTATAGCCTAAGATAGCCAGAAATGGAGTAGCTGATAAAGTTATAGAAGCTGAACTATGACATACTTTTTAGACTCTACCATACTTTTAAACGTTTGTTAGGGATATTGATAATTTCTTGCAGGCTATTTTTCTTGATCTTTGCATTAAGATCTATTCTAAAGCTATTAAATGATTAAAATTATTTTGTGTCTTATTTGAAGAATTATCTATTATGTCATATAAAAGCAATTATAATTGCAATATAAAAAATGAAATGGATTCCAATGCACTAATCAAATTTCCACTTCCAGACGTTTTTCCCTACTACTGGGAATGATATTGATGGATGATATTGATGGAGACCAGAACCAATCCCATCCCATCCCATCCCAAATAATTCCTTTGGATTCTGACCCTTACCTCTCTGACTCATTCTGCAATTGAGCTCAATCTCTCTGTCTGTTAATTGTATGTTTTATCACCATCAATGTGTGTTAATCAACTTTTTTGTTTCTTTTCCACCTTTACTTTCGTAATAAATGTATATAGCAATTCAAGTTAAAAATAAAATGATGTTTAGATTATGATGTAATAGTTTCAAATAAGATACTTGTTTAAAAAAAAATATTTGAGCAAAAAAAACAATGAAAGGTGCTAAACAAAGTTGTCTTTTTCCCAGAACTGAAAGTGTAACTGCAGTGTTCTATACACTACAAAAGTTTAATGTCACACTATCTCACCAGATATGCACACACAGACACAGATACTCACACACGCGCACACACACACACACACACACACACACACACACACACACACACACACACACACACACACACACACACACACACTTTGTGTAATCACTATCACAGTAGCGGCACACTTTTTTCAAATAAGTCCCATTTCAGTAAGCCCAGCTCAGAAAAATAATTTCTTGACAAAAGACTGCTTTCTTGTCTTGATGGAAATAGTATTGTTTCTTGGTGAGCAAAGTACAGTAACATAGTATTAAGCTGCTGTGTTACTGCTTTGCCCAAGGAACTGCATGTCACTTACTGTTGCATGCTTGTTACTACATCACCCTGTAGTCTGAGACTGATGCAATAAAGAAACTACCCGTTTCCCAGAGATATAGTGATCTCTGACTTGGGGGTATCAGGCTTAATGACACAGACCCCACATAGGAGACGATAGGCTCTAACATATATATATACACACATACACATGCACACACACACAAACCAGAGCACAGACAAACACACACACATAATACTGTTTTGTTGTTTATTTTGAAAGTCTTATTCTGATGAGAGGACTGCTTGTATGGAACCCCAGATAAAATGAAAGTACAGTAAAGCATCCTACATCCTGCTATCACCCATCAGATGCATGCTGCAGTAAACAGACTAGGTCCATTCTCACATCATGTATCCTGCTATCACATCCTACTATGCATGCTGCAGTAAGGAGACTAGGCCCATTCCTGCTGTCTGTCCTTACATCCTACATCCTGCTATCACTCATCAGATGCATGCTGCAGTAAGGAGACTAGCTCCATTTCTGCTGTCTGTCCTCACATCCTACATCCTGCTATTACCCATAAGATGTATGCTGCAGTAAGCAGACTAGGTCCATTCCTGTTGTATGTCTTCATTATAATACAAACACTTGCAAGATATAACTGAACCTGCCACACACTTAACACACATGCAGTAATACCCATTTGTAATTACAAAATAGCATCTCTAGTAATCCAATTGCCTCATACCTCTCCAATTAATACTCCGATTCAGCAATTTCACTCATAGCTGTTCACCATACAGGCAAATAGTGCATGCCAAAAGTGATTTATTTGATTATTTATTGCTTGTTTGTTAACCAAATAAATAGGCTGATCCCAAACAAGGAACCTTTCCAGTCACAACTTGGGATGCCAAAGCCACAAAAAAGGCATAGATCAATTTTAAAGACATTAGGTACAACAAAATGTGGTGTAATAGAATAACATTATATGCAGAAAGCAATAATATGTACGCAGAATGAAGTTTTATTGGATGTAATGAGTGCATGTGGTATTTAAGGAAATAAGAAAAGTATGCGATTATCACTCACATTCATGTACAAAACAAGTTTGGAAGCTAATATGTTTATGCACTACTGGTAAGTTAATCTATTCTTCTGTGTTCCCATACATGCATACAACCAACAAACCCTTCCACAGCCAACCCATCTCAATCTATCAAGGTTTTCATTAAGCCTCAAAAAGACCTACCCCCAGATTTACAAAGCCCGTTATAGCGTGCTGGATTAGTTTAAGAGCTATTTTCAGCAATATGGCTGATGTGCGATCCAGGAAAGAGCTCCCGGGACGTGCACATGAGCTCTTAGGCTAATCCAGCATGGACCGAGTTCCTGTATGTAAATGACCCTCATTTGCAGGTGAAAACCAAGCAAATGAGGGTAATATGCGATCCAGGAAACTGGCAGCAGTCCATGCAGGACGAGTGCAGTGTGCAGAAATGTACTCGGTTAGTAACCGAGTACATTTCTGCAATCTACAAAACGGAGCTATGACAGCTCCAAATAAAGGCTGCATATCATTGAGGAAGCATGCCAATGTTTAAGTAGAAGGCCATTGGCATTGCAAACTGTTAAAAAAAATAAACAACCTTTAATTTTCTTTTCGCCAATCTCGCCTGGTTAAGCACAGGGCAGTGATGTGCAAACGGGATCGGGGGGGAAATAATAAAATAAACCTAAAATAAGCATTCTAACTAAAATCAGTATTCTGCCATGCAAGTCAATGGCAGTCAAAAGACAACCTGGCCAGTGAGTAATGGTTTCTAAGGGGGGAGGCTCAGTGTGGGACATATAACTATGCATTAGCAGGCAATCCTATGCAAATGAGGGAAGGGTTAGTGAATCCCAGATTTTCCCAGGGTGTGAGGCAGGTTCCAAGAGTGTAAGAGTATAAATAGCTGGGTGCAAGACTAGGATATAGGTGACATTATGGGGGTGTGTTTCAGGCATACTGTAAGTGGATTGGAGACCTGTGGCTCGGGATTGCTCCTAGCTTAGCACACCTAAGTTAGGGGGTGTGTCTAAACCTGCCTAGCACACTCTACAAAGTGTAAGCAGGTGTGCGCACCACACACTGGGCTGTACAGGAAGAAAAAGGAAGTTAAACCAGGAAAAAGCAGCTCTGTGCACATTTGAGCACTCAGTTTGCACGGCGCACACACGGGCCTAAACAAGGAGGCAATGGGAAGGGAAAACAGCAGTAGGAAGGTAATCAAGGAGAACTAGCATAGCTAACAGGTGAAATGTATCAGAATCAGCCAGTTACACAGGCAGCAGACCATTCCAACCGAGCACACCACTATAAACTATGCAAACACCTTTCCTCCTTGTTTTTCCCGCAAAATCTGCACCAACGGTGTATACAGACGTGGAAATTTTACAAAACGAAAGCAAGAGAAAAAATGTTAGGGGCTGCTTTTGCTATCATAAACCAGCATGTGCAAGAGGCTGAGGGTGGTGAGGATGTGAATTTTGCTGACCACCCACAGTGAGGAGATGGAGAAGGGTGTACAGACCCAGGGCAACCTACCAAGGGCTACATGAGCTGGAGATAGTGGAGCACTATAGGGTGGACAGGGACCTCCTACAGCTTATTGTTGAGCTGTGCCGGCCACGCCTGACACACAGAACCAACAGAGGGGAACCCATCCCAGTGGATACCAAAGTATGTGTAGGCCTAAGAATACTAGCTTCAGGTACCTTTCACAGGCCAACTGGGGATATGATGGGGATCTCACAGGCATCAGCATCCAGGGTACTCCACCAGTTCCTGGATGCCATGTCAGCACATGTCGGTGAGCATGTATATTTCTCCATCACCTGTGAGGCGTTGGCCAGCAATATGCATCTCTTCCACCAAATAGCAGAATACCCTGAGGTAGTGGGTGCAATAGACTGCACGCACATATGCATTAAAGCACCACCAGGTGAGCGGGGTAGGGTCTACATCAACCACAAAGGCTTCCCCTCCATCAACTGCCAGGTCATGTGCGATGCCCAGGGCATAATAATGAATGTGTGTGCTGGCTGCCCTGGAAGCTACCACGATTCCCACATCTGGCATCTGACACAGCTGTACCAGACATTTGCCAATGGGGACATTCCACACGGTCACCTAGTGGGGGATGCTGGATATGCACTGGAGCCATGGCTGATGACACCCATCAGAAATGCACACACACACAAACAAGAACTCCATAATGAGGCACACGCACAAACAGGCATCATAATAGAGATGTGTTTGGGATGCTCAATTCATGGTTCCATTGCCTGGACACATCCGGTGGAGCCTTGTAGTACTCACCAACTACATGTACCCAAATTGTCCTTGTATGTGCCATGCTACACAGTATGATCCTGTGGAAACAGCTGCAGCAGGAACAGCATGGGGCAAGGCCACACAGTGCCCCACCAGTGCCAAGGCCTGCACAGGCACAGAGTGACTCAGAGGAGGAATAACTTGAGCCTGCCCCAGTAGGGAGAAGGAGGTGTGCCCAGTATGCCCTGGCCTTGGCAAAGAGGCAATGCATAGCACATGCACTGACACAGCAGGGACCCAGGGAATGACACCTCTCTCTGACTCGCACATACAGTAATAGTGATGCCAAACATGACACTACCTGTGCTCAACCATGTATAGGGAGTGTACTATGTGCATCCGACTTAGGCAGCCCAGCAGCACCACCCTCAATACTGGGACACCCACAAGGTAAGTGACTCACACATGCCAGTTGGGGGGTGGGCACATACCCAACAATAGTCACAGCCAGCAGGATAGGTGTATACAAACACAAACAAATGCTGTACTATGGCCTCTGAATAAGCCCCATGGTTAACCCCTACCCCAGCCCTACACAGACAGACTACAGCAGGCCAACCAGTTGGATGTAAGTTGTGAAGGCTAGGAAGTCAGAAACTAATATGTAGGTAGTCAAACACATGCTCACGATCTGTAGTAATTGATATGCCTCTAGCCAGTATGATAGGTAAGACTACAGACTGAAATGGTGTACCTGACATACCAGTACAGTCCTAGCAACTGTGTAAAAGTGTAAGGTGTGCCCCACCATCCTATGTACACTTATAGTAACAGTCAGGTGTGCCCCCTCACCATGTGTAGAAATGTAGAAACAGTCAGGTGTTCCCCCCCGCTATGCAGAAATGTAGCAACAGTCAATGCCAAATGACCAATGTATACCCTGCAGAAACAGCATGCTACCTGTCAGTGTACAACACAAAGGTCAGCACCGCAGTACAAACCACCTGGACTTGATCCATGCATGCAATATAGATGGCCATACTGGGCATGCTCACACACTTAGAGGAATAAAGGCAATGTCAGTCAACATATTGAAAGGCCATGCTGGGCATGCTCACACACTTGAACACATGAAGGCCATGTCAGCAAACAACAGTGGGCCATACATATTTGACAGTTGCAGTTCTTAGTGCAGACACATGTCAGTATACACCACTCCTGCCTTGCACACACAGTGGATAGGAATACAGACATATATGTAAGGACAACACACTATAATAAGCCAAAGGAGGATCTGAATAAGGTTTTTTAACTGAAAGCGCTTATCCTGTTTGACCTGCAACCTGAATAGCACAATTTGTGCTTTTTATTTCTTCGTTTTATTAAAGCCTACATTTTAACAGAATTTCTCAGTGAACTTTTCATTGTGGTAGAAGCCTTTTATTCATTTTACTATTTTTGCCTATTAAGGCTTTTTTTGGAGGTGGTTTTTGGTTTGGTTGTTTGTGCTATAATAAGCCAAAGATAGATGGACATAGATGTGTTGAAGAGTGTGACCATGACAAGGAGCCATCTGGGCCTATCCCACCCAACACACAGCCAAAGGACCCCAAACACATGAGGTGCAGGTGTCACTCACTGCAGGTACTAGCCACCAGTATCTGTCAGCATGACGGCATGTTGCATGTGCTAGCTGTGCAACATGACTGTACAAGGAAGTTGTCACCTAGTAGCTGTCTACATGCACCTGCGGCATATGACCTCATGTGTGCTTGCATGCGGCATGTCAACCCCTACATGAATGGATTGTGGCCCATGCACACACTGCCCTCCCCATAGCAGTATCATGACAAGCCTGCTGAGGTCATCCAATGTGAAATACACCTTTGGGGGAGCTGTAGCTCAGTAATCCCCATGGCGCATCCCATAAATATGTACTGCTGTACTGATAAACTAGTTAGGTAGTAGTCCTAACCCCAGACTTGGCAACTGTGTGAGTGTGTGTATGTGTGCTTGTCTCAGTCTCTGCCTGTGTAGAGAGAAATGCTTTCTAGGCTACTCACACTCAGTACAGTTCATATACATAACATTGGCAAGGCTGCTGATGTCACACACCTAGAAATACACCAATGGGGAAATCATAGCCCAGTAATCTCCATAGCACGTCTTGCAACTGTGTAATGTGATAAAATAGTTAGAAAGGTGTTCTAACCCCAGACCTGGCAAGTGTGTGTGTGTCTGACTAAGTAGAAAGCAATGCTTTTAGGCCACTCACACCCCATTAAATACATATATTCCACTTTGGCAAGGCTGCTGATGTCACTCACCTAGAAATACACCTCTGGGGATATCATAGCCCAGTAGTCTCTGTAGTGCATCCTATAACTGCGCACTGCTGTAGTGTGATAAATTAGCTAGGTACGTGTTCTAATCCCAGACTTGGCAACTGTGTGTGTGTGTCTGACTGCGTAGAGAGCAATGCTTTTTAGGCCACTCACACCCTGTACAATACATATAATCCACTTTGGCAAGGCTGCTGATGTCACTCGGCTAGAAATACACCTCTGGGGAAATCATAGCCCAGTAATCACTGTAGTGCGTCCTGTAATTGTGAACTGCTATAGTGATAAAGTAGTTGGGTAGGTGTTCTAACCCCAGTCTTGGCAATTGTGTGTGTGTGTGAATCTGTGTGTCTTTGTGTCTTCCTCTGTTCATGATTGAGTGACGAACAATGCTTTTTAGATCACACACACTCCTTAGAATTCATATTCACAATGTTGGCAAGGCTGCTGATGTCACCCACCTAGAAATTCACCTCTGGGAAAGTCATAGCTCAGTAATGTCTGTAGCACAGCCTGTAACTGTGTACTGCTGTATTGTGATTTAGAACTGTGGTAGGGTTCCATCACCACCCATGGCAGTTCTGGATGTTTTGCGTGTGTTTCAATGTCTGTGTATGGAGCAATGCATCATAGGCTACTCACGTGCAGTACAATTAAAATGCCCTACATTGCCAATCCTGCTGATGTCATTCATTGTGAAATACTACTTTGAGTAGAAAGTTCCCTATAATTCCTGTGGTGCAACCTATAACTGCTCCATTCTGTAGTATGATATTGGCCTTGGGAAAGGTTCTATACCCACACATGACAGTTGTCAATGTTTTGTGTGTGTCTCACTGTTTGTGTAGGGAGCAATGCATTTTAGGCTAGTCACTCACAGTACAGGTGAAATGTCCTATTTTGGTAATCCTGCTGATGTCAGTCACTGTGAAATACACCTTTGGGGAAAAAGTACTCCAGTAATATCCGTGGCACATACTATAACTGTGTAGTGCTGTAGTGTAATAAACTAGTTAGGTAGGGGTTCAATTCCCAGACATGAGAGGTGTGTGTGTGTGTGTGTGTGTGTGTGTGTGTGTGTGTGTGTGTGTGTGTGTGTGTGTGTGTGTGTGTGTGTGTGTGTGTGTGTGTGTAACTCGTATCCTGTGTAGAGGTGAATGTGTGACACCTGTGGCCCATGTGGAGGGGGTTTTGCTCATTACTTTTATGGTGGCCCTACTATATATTACAATGTCAACCATACAGGGATAACAGATGTAAATTAGTTGGGAGGCAGGGGTACAAAGCCATACCCATACATGTGACATCAAGGCCAGCCAATACAAATTAGCAACCCCACTATTACCCAGAGCACACACTCAACCCATGTGTCATATGCACACACATGCTTAGGCAACAGCCAATATGTGGTTAGTACACTGCATATTGGCCACTGATAGTAACTATGCAGTGATAGCAGTGGGCTACATAGGGCATGTCACCCTGGCCATCTGTCCAATATGCATGTACATGCAGACAGTGCACCTCCACCATGTTCCCTAATGGACACCTGCACCACCTGTGGTGCCTCCACATGTGACTCACAATGGACATACCATGCCTGACAATATGCCCTGTATGGACAGATGCCACTGACATCAGTGAATGCTGCTGGCATGCTATCAATGTAGGTGAAGGGTAAACCCGCTGCCCATTATCAGTTCCTGCCACAGGTGGGCAAGACTGGCACAACTGATGATAAGCTGTGTTCACAACATGGGCCAGACACCCCAGGTACAGTTCCACATGTCACTGTACATGCATGTGGGAGGTGTGCACATCCCAGACACCATCCATGTCATGGACTAAGGAACACATACATGGCATGTGGTGTACAGCATTGGCCACACACAATAGTCACCTAGCTGACTGGATGGGGGATGCAATACCCACCTGTGTGGGCAAATGCAGTAACTACAGCCCTGAACCACAATGCAGACCATTGTCATGTTTCCTGATGCTATGGTATACTCATTGCCTACCCTTGTACAGCCTGCTGGCACAGTTTACCACCACACACCCATGTAGACATGCACCCATGCATGTCAGAAATGGCACCCTGTGTACATGTGTGTGTGTTGTATGGTGTGTATGTCCACATCCACACTCACTACAACCTCTCACGGCATACTGAAGCATGCTGTCTGATGTTTGACATCTCCTCATACTCTTTGTCCATATGGCCTCCGTATGACCCGTGTGGTTCATGTGATACCTGCACATTGATGTGTTGTGGCAATCCCAGTACTGATGAGTTGCACTCCTGGCCCTACCAAGTGTATCAATGTGTGTGCATCCCTGTGTGAGTGTGCCTGTGTTGACGCTGGCACCTATTCATTCAGACTGGCTCATGTACGACACCTACCGTATATCTACTGTATCCCTGTTGCAGATGTCACTCACCCTGACATATATGTCCTGAGTGCTCCACATCAAGTAACCCATGTGGTGCATCCAATAACTACATCAAACTATGATAACACTACATAGTTGTCAGGGGTTTGATACCCTGTGCTGGTAGATGTGTTACACAAACATGCTTCAGTTTTACCCTCCCACCTCTCCCTGACATGTATCTGCCTCTGTCTGCCTCCCCCACTCCCTCTCTGGTGGATGTGGAGACCCACACCTGCATTGCTTAGGCAGCAACATGTGTATGTTCCGAGATGCTCATGATCAGCTGATGGCCTCTGCATGAATTGCAGCCCTCCCCTAGCTGATTACATGTGGAACAGCTGTGGTAACAATCCCATAGCCAATTGCATGGAAACACACTCCAATACCTAGGAACATCATGGTGGTGTTGGGCCGTTGCAGTCACTGTGAGCAGGAGCTAGATTTGATGTTTAGCAAACATCATCCCAGATGGATTGGGGATTTACCTCTAATAACATACACTGTGGAAAGAGGGCAACCAACAGGAGGGGGATGTGCCTGACCTGACTACAGACTGTAAGTGCTGCTATACTGCATTTGGAGTAATGGTTTAACAGTGTTTGTCTGAATATGCCTGTCGTACATATCGCAATACCTCCCATGTCAGTGCCATGTATATGAGGAATCCCCATCTGCAGGGTCATCTGCAGACTGGGCAGTGTTGTGCCTATGGTTTCATGTGTTAGCCACAGTGCATTAATCTGTGGAATGCAGAAGGTAGTGTGAGGATTGCAGTCTGTAGATGGTGAAGGCTGTGACAGTTACTGACTTCATATCCCTCATAGGACATATGTTGCAACAAACCCTGTTACAATGGAAATTATATGGGGTTATCACAGTAACATGTCTATACTGGCTCTGTGTTTGTGCTATCAGCCACACCTCTGTCAAGCTTTGTATATATGGCATGCATGAAGTGGTGCATATGTGCTGTACACCATAAATACTGTCATCATATCTGAAAACAAGCCAGTGATATATCAGATTGCTACACATGTCATGTACAGTAGTGGTTATATTTCATGACATAAGCTGGACATTCTGTGGATGATTGCACAGTACTGAGGTCTGTGTAGTGATGGTGAATGTCGGCAGTGTGTGTGTTGTTAATATGTACTTCAGCCTGTGTACAGACTGTGGTAGATGTCATTGTTCTATCTCCCCTTTTCTCAGATGTTAAATGCTGCCCCACTGTACTGTACCATTTTGCTGTGCATGTTTGTAGGGCCATACACACACATGTCCCATACCACAGACAGCAATCATGACAAACTGTGTAGCAGCCTAGTATATGTAGGGTCATTCTGTGAGTGGCACATATGAGGATGGTGTAGAAAAGATAGTCCATATACTGTAATATTTTGCTAGCTTACCATATGTGGCTGTGGCTGTGTTCACATTGGTTGTGGTTATGCACTGTCACACAGGTGTATCTTACCCTGTGCTGTGACATGGTTGTTGAGCCTGTTACACATGCAGGCACATGTGCATTACCCCATACGAGATGTAGGCCAGTGTTGAGCCAGTCTGCCTGTAGCCTGCACAGTGCATTGTTACATGCCTAGCAGCTTAGTGTACTTAACCAGTGGGATGTTATGTGCAGATACTCACCAGATGTACTGCTGCTGGGCCTCCATTGAACATTATGTATGTCAGACAGAGCAGTGGGATGCTGTACAGATGTATGTCAATAACTAGTGGGTGGTATGTGTCCATGGCACCCCTGTACCAGTGGTCATTATGTGTCAGGCCAGACAGGAGTGTGTGAATCCAACACCTATGGTGCTAAATGTATACCAGTCATTATGTGTTATACCCATCTACATGGCTGTCTACATCCATATTGTCAGGCCTGGTACACATGTGATGCACTAAGGGATCATGTGTATACCTCTGGACTGTACATAGTGTGCCTGAAGTTCCACATATAGTGGCCAATATCTCTGCTGCACTCCACAGGAGCATTACATGCTAGAAGCAGTACCTTACAATGATTTCCTTAGGATGTCTGTCAGTAGCTAATGGCACACATGTTATAAGCAGATGTCAGCATCCACACACACCATGTCTGTGAAGACAATCCCAATGATAGTAGCAACAGTCTAGTAATATACCTGCTATACATAGCTGTCATCCCCTTGCACTACTACTGTGAGAATGTAGGGGCTGGCGTACGGCTACACTCCATGTCCAGGACATATGGTGGAAATATATGTGCATATACTTATCCAGATAGCCATATATATATATATATATATATATATATATATATATATATATATATATATATAAAATTATGCATGTGTACTACATTGAATTACCTCTGTCATGGGAACCACCCACTATAACTCCCTACAGCATGTGGCTGTGGTCCCTTTACATTTCCTGTGTGATGGACATCCGTCCTGTGTGTGGGCATCAGTGATACAGACAGCAGGTAGCAATACCTCTTACAGGAGAACCTGCACACTGAGAGTGGACACATCTTTGTAGGAGGTTCAGGAACTACAGACAGACTGTAGGTAGAGTTGTGTAATGCTTTGCATAGTTCTGGTGTTACAGGGTGTGTGTGTGTACATACTAGTGTACCTTGGAATGCAGTCTGTCTGCATAGCTCACTACTGTGGGCCTAACCTCTTGCTGGGCAGAGGTATGCCTATCATGTATTGTCCGTCCACCACACAGGTTTTGTGTCAGATATTACACTGGCAGTGTGTGTGTTGCGTGCTGTCAGTACATGGCTACATCCATGTCTATATCTAACCTCAATTCCCTGACTAAGGGTATGTTGCAGACTATCCTGTAACACCAGCACCTTGCTTAGTGTATGGCATCAGTGTTCCACATATATACCTGTATTCCAGCCTCTGTCCCCCATCTACATACCAAGCTGTGCACATATGTCATGCTGTTGGGGGTTGTTCTGTAGTGGGCTGTGAGTATATCACACTGCCATTGCTGTCATTAGCCCACTGTTGTTGTATCCCCCACACACACAGTGAGGCTGGGGCCATATATTTGTGGGTGTCACCTACACAACACATGTGCACCCTTATGCACTGCAGAGGCCAGTGTTTGTAACAGTGGTATATGGTCTTGTATTATTGAGTCCAGGTGGGGAGCACCATAAATGACCTAGGCTGTTACAATTGTGAGGGTATCAGGGGTGAGCTGCCACAAGGTATGTGGATGTACAGTACCGCATACTCCACCAATATTGACATTACTTACATGACTTGGGGTACTGCAAGCCTACTGCCTCCTGCCATACAGACTGTTCTGTGCGTTATGCCTTGTTATGTTCCAGGTACAACCCATTTGATCACAAAACGTCTTTCCCCTCCTACGGAATTTGTACAGAGTGCAGATAGAGGCTGCTGAACTACACACCTGCATTACATACTGTTGATTGTGTGGTACCCTTTGGCCCAGTCTGTCAGCACTATTGTACATTCTGAAGGGCTTGGCTTTAACTGCAACAGTTGTAAACCTTTCCAGACTACCATATAAGTGTAACTGTTTCAGTTGCAGTACTCCGTTTATATGGTTGTCAGTATTTAAACAGCTATATGATATAGCATATAGAACTGTTATGGTACACAGTTAAAGAATTCCCATTTCTGCAAACCTGTGTGTGGTGTCTTTTCTATGACCTTTCTATGGGTATATGTTGCAGGCAATGATTGACATTAGTATGTGTAGCCCATACAGTGTCCAGTTGTTCAGGTGTTAACTGTAGGCATAGTGGCTGTTCCATATTGTGTGCACTTCCTACATATGTATCTTACTGTACATATATCTGCGTGTGTATGTGTAGTCACACGTGTATATATATATATATATATATATATATATATATATATATATATATATATATATATATATATATATATATATATATATATATATATATATATATATATATATATATATATATACATATATGTATCTGCATATATGTGTCTGTGTATCTGTATCCTGGGGACATTGATGGCTTCCACATATTACATGTCCTGTGGGAGGCAGACTGTACTTGGTAGTGCATTGCAGGGAGCATGTGTTTGGCTGTGGGGGGATGCCTATTCATACAAGACGTATAGTTTGTGGGGCCTCTCAACCCCATTAACGGTGCATGTGGACATAGGTGTATTTCTTAATCTGCAATTGCTATCTACAGATGTATGGCCATATATACCTCTATAGATATATTTATCTGCTAACAGATATATAGGTATATGTGCATAGATAGTGATATATATGTATATAGAGTTAGTAAAATATTTGAATATATGTGTAGCTATACATATATGGGTATGCTGTATCTGTTAAGATTGCACTATAGTTACACATGCAGACATCTTGATGGTGGTATACATTCTGTGTACTGTTGCATGACAGGACTGGCTGATATGTTTCTGTAACATTGAGTATCTGTGTACCTCTCATGCTTTAGTGGTACATCGGTTTGTCTAGGGTGGGCAGGGTCCTTGGTTCGAGCCTTGCAAGAGCTGTTTAATTTGTTGCTGGCCAGAACATGGCCCTTTGGATAGAGAGTGATTAAGGCACCTTAAAGCAGTTGTAAGCAGGTTTGTGTGTTCTGGCCAACAACAAAATAAACAGCTCCTGCAAGGCTCATAACCAGGACCCAGCACATCATACACAAAGTGATTTACCACTAAGCCATGGCAGATATGCATAATCATGATGTTTTCACATACATATCATCCAGCCCAGGTATACAACACTACAGGGAATGTATTCCGCCATGTAGCTGTATTTTTGTGTGTGTGTGTGTGTGTGTGTGTGTGTGTGTGTGTGTGTGTGTGTGTGTGTGTGTGTGTGTGTGTATATATATATATATATATATATATATATATATATAAACATATCTATATGTGTAGATATAGGTATAGACATATATATATATATATATATATATATATATATATATATATATATATATATATATATATATATATATATATATATATATATATATATATATATATATATATATATATACATACATAGATACGCATACATCCATAGATATATATACATATGTATATATCCACATGTCCACATATATACAGAACTAGGAATGCATATATGTCAGCATATGTATGGCTCACCTTTCAAAGGGAGAAATCCATGTGTCCGGAAGCTGGAAGGCCAAAAGTATGTTCTCAACATTGCACAATCTTGAAATATATGCATTGAATGTGCAATGAGCGAATGTCACTATGCATTCGCTCATTGCAGATTAGGCAATTTGGTTGCAGATACCACTATAGTGGGGATGGGGAATAATTGCCTATCCCCACTGTAGTGCACACTAGGATTTCCTGTATCACAATAGGGGGGTTGTGGGGGGCCCAGCCCCCCAGATGTGGGGTGCAGGGAGTCATGCCCCCCGCCATTACGATATGTATTCCAACTTACAGTTCGAGAGTCAGCAAAGGTGCCTTTAGAACTGCAGTTTTCTTAACTGTGGTGCAGTAGGAAATGATGGGTTAGTCCTTTCGGTTTGCAGAAAGGGCCGTTCAAAGGAATGATTGTCCCCCTGTCAAAAGTGAGCGCATATATATCAATATATGTATATATGGACATACATCTGTAGATGGAACTGGGAATGTAACCACAACATATATGTCCACATGCACCATTGATGGGTTTGAGAGACCCAAACAGCATACATCTGCCACAGATAAGTATTCCCCACCCCCCAGTCAAATACGTCTGCCCTGCAATACAATACCAACCTTAGCAAATCCCATAAACAGGATCCTACACAACAAGGGCAGTACATGTTAACAGTACTCCATCCCACATGTAGGATGTAAGGCTGACATTACTAACATATCATGCAGTACAGTCAAGTGACGTGTTATGCTTGGGGAACCCCCTGGGCAGGTGCAGTAAGTAGCTGGGATCCCTCATAGAATCCAATAGCCCTACACCTGACAATGGATTCACCAATGTTGGCAGGGACATCCACCATGTCAGCTGGGAACTACCACCCAGCACCCTGATGACCTTGGTCTGCAGGGACATGGGAACATATCAACAATGAACCCATGGCCAATGTCACTGGTAATCTCAACACACAAGACCCCACCAATTTTGGACTTGTCAAAGGCAGAGAATACAACCTGAACCTGGTATACCTCCTTAACCCAATCATGACAGGTGTAGATGAGGGTTAGGAGGTGCACAATGTCTATGTAGATCATAGCAGGCTTTTGTACACCATCCCCCTTGTAGGAATGTGTGTAGTTGTTATGGGATCTACCTCTGTTCACAGAATATGTTTTCACTAGGACTGCTTGGCATATGCCAACATACCACAGGTGCCATCCCATGGACATACAGTCCTTCACAGGTCATAGATGTGTCAATGCCCTCCTCCATATTGTTGAGGTGTGCAGCACTACTGGGGTTGCTATAACTCACTGGGTGTGGCTGTTGTGGACACGACTGCCATTATTGCAGTTACTGTTGTATCTATCCCCCAACATAGCTATCTGTAATACTGTACAGTGTATGTAATCAGGTTGTTAGTTGTTGTTTACACCATTCACAGTAGTTGAGCGCCTCACACCCTCCTAAGGGTAGGTCTATGCCACCGGCATTGGCACACATGTTACTTAGGTCAGGATTGCAGTAGAGTGAGGAGAGGGACATACACCCTGCTGTTAGCATGTTCAGTGTTATCCACATTGCAGACTGCATATATAGCATTGTGTGGTTGTACCTATCCTGTCTTGGTGGGATTACATGTGCAACAGATGTGTTACCTGCACAGGGACATACATCCGTGTGTACAGTCCTGTACCTATACTGCATCCAAACCAAAGACACTGTGTGTTGTACCCAGCCATGGCATGTGTACCATTCACTACACTTACTGGTATCCACTGTAGAAGGCTTGCTGACCCCACTACACCCATCAGCCATGTGGCACCTGGACAAACGCAACACAATCAGAAAAGATACTGGTGACAACAATACAACATTGTTAATTACAACTATAATGAATCATGGCTGCACAGTTACACCTTCCAAGATATTAGCATTTCACTTTACTGCTGACAACATGCTACACATCATTCCATTGCTACACTGTTGTACAGTCACCCTGTGCATCAGAACCATGTTAGCCTGTCCCTGCATCAATGTTACAGATGTTAGGGAGTGGCACAGGTATCATCATATGCACAGAGTGTGTTGTTGGTTTGCCAGAGGCCTAGGCTGAGCCATACAATTGACAACATGTGTGTGTGCGTGTGTGTGTGTGTGTGTGTGTGTGTGTGTGTGTGTGTGTGTGTGTGTGTGTGAGGGGGCTGAGTGTGTGCAGGTATGTGGTTGCCCTAGGTTTGTTGTTTACGTGTGTGTGTGTCTGCATGCACACAGTTCCTCCATTTGGCTGCTCTATACAGAGAATTGTGGGACAGCCACAGACTGTACCTGGCGGGGTTTGCAGTTCACTGTCTCCAGCCATGAACATGGGACCTGTGCCTGGCAGGGGTGCTACAGGTAGTATCAGGTACAGAGCCAGACTGAGTACTGTCCCCCGAGTTTGACAGACATCCACTGGATCCAGGTCCTTCCTGGAACTGGCCAGGGCCACGTGCACATGGTCTGCTATGACGGTCTGTGGACAGCCCCCCCTCCCACAGTGCTGGGGTTGGTACTGCTACTACGGGAGCAGCTGTGACTGGTTGGACATCCATGGTGTCCTCCAGCTGCTGGTGTTGCTGGCATACATCCATGTGGCCATCGCAACCATTCCGCCTTGTCCTGATGCATGGACATGACATTGTGGATGAAATCCAATGTCTCACTCCACTGTCTATCCATGACCTCGGTGTAATTACGGATGGCACCTGCTAGGTCATGGATGCTGTCAGTTACAGAGGTGTGATGAGCCCTCTGCATCATTAGACCCTGCCTGGTGTACCGTTCCATTCGTGCCTGTGCCTCCATGACAGTCTGGAACATGTGTGTGGTTAAAATAGATGTGGTACGTCTGGCAGGGGCATGATGACCAGCAGTGCTCCTACGAGCACCTCTACACATCTGCCTATGTGATACTCCGCCAGACATCTGGCTATGGCTGTTGTGTCCTGACACACATGCCATAGATACCACACTGTGCTGGCCAATGCCAACAGTAGGCTGTCCCTCAGCTAGGGCCAACGGTGATGAGGTGTGTAGAGGCAGTGTGACTGTATGCGTGGATGGTGTGGATACATGTGGGTTGTCAACTGGTTGCCAAGTGGTAGCCCCTGATGACCTTTACTGTGCCTCAACACACCTATCTTCATGGTCACTGTCTGTATCAGTGACACCAGATTCCCTGCAGGGGGGACCCAGCCCCACCTCGCCACCTGTGAGGGGAAAACAGGGAACAGACTGTAAGACCTGTACAACACTGCTAAATAGTACATACACACACACACACACACACACACACACACACACACACACACACACACACACACACACACACACACGTGTGCAGACATGGCCACACACACAGACATACACACATGCAGTTGACATACATGGCAACCCATACACTACACCAGACAGCACCTACAGACAGCTCCCGCAACCCCATAACACACACAATAGCAAGGGATGGTGCAGTACAGTATCACACACATACCTGTAATTACACACATGTCAGCATGCAGGACATGTGGGGCTCAACAGCATGCAGTGCAACTGTAGTCAATCCCCGTTACCAACATTATACATGGCTGTGATGCATGGCTTCTGTTTGCAGGTGATGGCCCTCCCCTGAAACTCACTGCACCCATGTCCACAGCATTGTTGTGCATCTGTTCAGCACCCTGGCATGTACTGTGCACCATACCTCACGGGTGTACACACCATTGCAGGATGTGTCTCTGTGTGTCAGTTGTGTTTCCACTGCTGCTTACAGCCTCTGTGTGTTCCTGGATCACATGTGGACACATGGGTTTAGTGAATGTTTGATGTGTATTCACATATGTCATCATCAGTGGTGCATAAATGAGTGGTAGACTATCATTAGAATGACCACAGACACAATGTACTGTACCTATGGTGAGTGTAGAGACCATTATTGACCATGATTGGGCCCTGGCCAATGCTGCCTGTGGTACGCATAGGTTCATAGGTGAGTACTGGTCTATTGGTCCTGGGGCCTACATAAGCCTAGCCACAGGGGTTCCCAGCCATGCACCACCCACTAATGTTATTCCCCTGTGCCCCTGTCAGGCTGTGGCAAAGACATGCTACCCAGGGTGTATTCTCCATTCTTCATCCAATTGCCAAGTGTTTCTGTAAAGAGGGCCAATGAGTAGCATTGCCTGACATGTATGGGTAGTCCATTCCAGAGTGTGGGGATTTCCCAGGACAGGGCCCTATCCCTCCAGTATGTTCTGTGTAATGTGCTGATGAAGTTTAGGACCCTGGAGCATGTGTTAGCAGAGGGAGTGGGATGTCATATGTAGCATGCTCAACTGCTCTGTGTATGACATAGCTGTGTATGTTGGGCAGATGTCAGCTGTGCCTGGGCAATGTGCGCTGGAGTGTAGCCACAGTTGCGTGAGATGGACTGTGTATTGCATGTGTTTGAGGCTGGTAATCCCATTAGTGAGGTGTGTGCTGTGTCAGTGCACACGTACAGCATGCATTATGGGTAGGTGTGTTAGACATGTACATGGGCTACACCTTAGCTATGACATGCACAGTGAATTGCCAAGCATAACCTTAAACCATACTCACCAGCATCCAGCCGCTGCCTTGCTGGTATCCCAGAGATACCAACATTGAGATGGGATACAGTTGATGTCAGTGGCCACAGCTGTGGCATTGCTACAGGGTGGCTGCAATATTACAGTACAACAACAGTTGAGGTCCACACTACTACAGTTTATGCATTACTGCCTATTGGTACTACACAGCAACATGCCCCACATCTCACATATGCATGGCCTACCTGTATAGATGCATACACTACAGTAGTCTACTGATATGCCCTGGAACCTTACCTGCATGCTTAATGTGTGTTGTGTGAGTAGCACCCACCTCCATGACTGTATAAATCTGGAGCTCTTGTGAGCAGGCAGGTGCTACCAGGCTGATGAGCAGCTCCTCCATTCTGGGGTGGGGGGATGGATGTTATGGCCCACCCCTGTTGCAGTGTGGTCACCTCGCATGGCAGTGGCATGATGACATACTTGCCAGAGCAGGTCACTACAATGGTGGCGGACCTGCTCATAAGAACAGATGTGCATCCTCACCTCATTCACCCTGCGGATCACATCAGTCCACATGGCTGTTATCTCCTGCTGGACCTGGCTTGTCTGTGAGAACAACAGCTGATAGTTGTGGATGATGCTGGTGATGATAATCTCCTCCTCTGCGGCACTGTAGGTGGGGTTCCTCGGATGTGCCATACTCCCTGAAAGGCATAATGATGGAAATATGTCTGAGCATCTCATATGTCAAGTTTATCATAATACAATACACATATCAGTCTCCTGCCACCATATCAGCTCCAACATAATGTTCACACTATGCTAGTGGTATGTGTCCGGTATGTGTACCATTGGGCCATGTATTACATTGTACAACACTTTCTGCTATGTGGTTATCGACATGATCCCTGTGGGGATACTAGAGTTGCAGGGCTGTTACAGGGTATTTCACCTGCATGCCATTGTCACTGCCACTATGTTTCCACATATGCATGTGGTAGGTCTGCTATGTGATTGCTACACATCTGCCATTCTGTGGTATTGGGGATATCTATGCATGCTGTTGGACATGTTCTGGGATTGTGTGGACTATTAAAGCCCACATATCTTCCATTACAGTTACACACCAGTATGTGTAGGGGTTATTTGCCAGCAGGAACACCACTCCAACCTAATGTGCACATGTTACCAGTCCACATCGCATCCATGACCCACCATGGAACCTCATTATCTACTGTTCCATCACTACCTTCATGTGGAACCACCTCAGGGGATGGTGCCCCCCCATGGAGCACACACAGACATGTGACTGTCACCCAGTTAGGTCACGGGTATTGTGCATAGGGAGCTCCACAGAGACATGGGGTATGTGCTACATCACCTAGAGGCATGCAGTACACATACACAAGGTTCAACATGCATGTCCCTCCTGCCCAGTGCACACTCCAGGCACCTTTATGTCCATGTAGATGCTGTTGTGACTGTCCATGGGTGGGCACCATGTTCCCTTTGTTCCCATGTGGGGGCTCAATGGCCTCCACATTCCAAATGTAACTACCCGTCCACAGTCTTTAACCACCACGTGTCATATACCAGCCCTATATGCTGTCTTGTTTGTCACCCAACCAGACCTACATACCAATATGTGCCTAATACCCTTCACCAACATATATATCCCACCATCTCATACAATTGCAATGTGTTCGCAACATGGATTACACACCACACTCCACACTCCATCTTGCAGCCATGTACTGGTGTGTAGGTATGTTGTGTATTGATGTGTGATGTTCTCTCACACATGTCATGGCAGGGGAAATGTATAGACATGTATATATATATATATATATATATATATATATATATATATGTGTGTGTGTGTGTATATATATATCTTGAAAAAGCCCGGGAGAGCCCGGGTGAAAGCGCTTGACTTATTGGTATTATTTTGCTGTGGTTTACGTTGTTTTCCAGTGAAGAACAGAACTGTATATTTATTGGTACTGACTTCATCGAAATTCTTGTGTTTTACTCGTACTACTTTAATAAATTTGGATTGCTAAAGAAACGCTGGTCCCGTTCCGTTTCCTGCTGTGGTTTTTGCTACAAACCTGGAGGTTGTCCTGCATTGTTCTTGTTTGCTTATATATATAGATATATATATATATTTTATATATATATATATATATATATATATATATATATATACACACACATATATATATATATATATAGATATATATTTTATATATATATATATATATATATATACACACACGCACACATATATATATATATATATATATATATATATATATATATATATATATACATACATACATATGAACATATGTATTGTATCTATATACAATTGATGTTATATGATTATTTGTGAGTCATACATTAATAAATATCTACATATAGCTGTCTATCTGTCTACATTTACATATGTGTATATATATATATATATATATATATATATATTTATATATATATATATATATATATATATATATATATATATATATATATATCAAATGTCCATGCATGTTCGGATCATATTTTGGCCTGTTCCTCATTCACTTGGCAATTGTCATGGATGACCACAGCACTGAAGTCAGTAACTAGCGGCAACACTTTTGTGTTTCAGACTTCATCTCCTTCTACATATGTGTACTAATACATATAACTGTGTAACTAGCAACATTTTAAGTGTATCAGAGCATTAGTTGACATATATCCCTATTTGTACCTACAGTGTGGCATACTTTGTCCAGACTTCTTGCATTAACAGGTTATGTAGTGTGATAATAATACATTTCCTGTACTGTTGACTGATTGAGCTGCATGATATGTTTGTGAAAATATCAGGTTATGTATATCTGCCATGGTTTAGTGGTAAATCACTTTGTGCATGAAGTGCAGGGTCCTGGGTCCGACCCTTGGAGAGGCAGTTTATTTTGTTGCTGGGCAGAACAAGGGATGTTGACAACAGAGTGATTAAGGCACTTTTAAAGGGTTGTAAGCGGGTTTGCGTGAGTTTGCGCGATGGTAAGCACTGCCAACCGCCGCTTATGTTTCCTTACAGTCAGGTAGCTTCGAATTTCTCAACCTGTGTAGGCATAGCTTACCTCCACACAAACCCACTTACCACTGCGTAATGGTGCCTGCTGCCGCTTACCCCCACGCTAATTTCTTTAAAAGAAAAGAAAAAGGGGTTGATAGGACAGTGGTGAAAAATGGGGCACAAAGAGGGAAAGACAGTAGGGAAAATAGCTAGGCATGTTCAGGAAGGGTATAGGAAAACTCCATAGCTGCCCATTTTTTCTACAGCAACAGCTGTGCATATACACTATATTTGCAGGTAGATTTGGACCCTCAAACCCATGGGAGAGGGGTGAAGATGACATATATTCATTGTGATGCCAATCAGACCAGATTACATGTGTCCAGTGGACATGTGCGTGAAATGGACAGCTATGTGTGGGGCGTGATTTTTTGTGGGACCAGATTACCTTTTTTTTTCAGATGAGAGTGGGATGTTGGGGAGGGGTAGTAGGTATATTTGGGGAAGTAGGTTAGGTAGGTTAACAGACAAGACACACAAGACACATACAGGGCCGATATATGACACATGTGGGCGGCAAATACCTTGGATGGGGAGGGGTGTTTGGAAGTCGCAAGCCCATGAGCCCCCAACTGGAAACAGTGGGACTGAGGTCCCCACCCAAGGGCAGTCACCACTGCACCTTCATTGCCCCAAAGGTGGCTGTGCTGGAGTCTGTGTAGGAGGGGCAGGCTCACCCTCTAATAGCGCCACTCGGCCCTCAAGCTGGCGTAGCCATTCTCAATACTCCAGATCGAGGTCCTTATGCACCACAGCCCAGACCTGTTGACGGGTGACAGGTTCCCCTCCACGCCCACTCCGAAGGGGGGGGTGAGCACCATCCCCTGCAGCGGTTCCACCTGAAGGTGGCGCAGGGCCCACAGAGGAGAAGGTCCCAGGCTGGGCCCTAGATGTGCTGGTGCTTGGTGCCATGGCCAGCTGAGGTGGGACTGGTGGGTCCGCTGGGACCAGCCTTCCCATACGAGCTGTGTTGTCACAGGTTTATGACAGATATGGGTTAGTAACAGTCAACAGCATTCAGAACTAGTTATAACAGCATCCATAGGTATTCCCATTAATCCAACACACCAAAATTAACACAGTTACAGAGCAAGCAGAACACATGCATATATGAAACAACAGTGGCCATTACAGATGCATGCAGGTTTCATTCATGGCAACAGCCCACCAATATGAGTGTATTTTCACATGGCACATGTATAGAAACAAATGTGAATATTTATAGACCATTAGGACATATGTCCCAGCAAAAGTGTGGAGTCTACACATACCAGTTGAGCGGTGTCATTGGGTTATTATGCACATATGGTAGGGGTGAGAGAGATACTTCAGTTAACAACTAATATATCCTTGTAGCTTTCATAACATTCTTAGTCACTGCAGTGGTCTTTCCCTTACATGTATTATTTACACTACACAATGGCCGTATATTGTACACTGGTATGTTTATAAGTTATATACGTGACCTGCGTCTTACATACAGGCATGACAGTCTGCAGGTGTTAATGCAACATATGTTGAGAATTGCTGTCATATACTTTGGGTGAGGTGCTAGAATGACCGGTTTGTTTCCATATACATTCTCTGACTATGTACACATTTGAATATCAGTTATATGTCATTGACAGCTGCCTAGATTTCTTGGAACATCACACTGGATTTTCAGGGGAACAGGGTACCAAGCTGGTGATATGAGCCATTTATCTGGACATGCTGGACAGATTGGAACAGTTGTGGGGTATGAATATGTATACAACTTACATTTTGAACATTCTAGCAAATTCTGTACTGTTGTTGGATGTAAATATGCATACAGCTTTCTATCTGAACATTGTATCACAATCTGTACAGTTGTGGGGTATGATTATGCATACAACCTAGTAGCACTCCCAGGATTCAGACCCCTGCTGTGTGTGACAAAATATTATAGCTAACATCACAGTACACTGTGCTATCAGGGAATTGATATAAAGCGTTCAAGTGTTTTCTGTCTAAGTCTCCCTAACTTGTACAATATAACTGACCTCTTGGCACTTCCAACATTGTTATGCAGGACTTCATGCCCATTTTATCTGCATACCATGGTGTGGGTGACACTGCTTAAGATACAACATTACTATTTATAGTATGGAACAGATCACCAACATATGAGAGAAGAGTAAACAGAAGCACTCCAGGGGTTATACCTTTATTCACAGGCTATTACACATTTATTTCTACCGTTACAACACTTTCTGACGCTCTTATATTTATTTGTTATGACAGTATATGCAGACTGATTACTAACCTGCCTTGCGATGCAGCCTTTGCAGCCTAGCATCATGGGCTTGCTGGTTTGCACCCTGCTCATCTGCAGCTGTCAGAGAAATGCAGTGATATTTAGCCATACCTATCCATAGTATACACAAGCTGGGCAATTATTTACTACTTAGTAGAATACTTACTCAGTCCTAGGGCATTGGGCATCTGCCGAGACTCCTGGATCCACTGTGCCAGTACATCCCCCCTCCACCACTTCAGGTCAGCATGGTGGTGGTGTCTGACCTGCTCACCAGTCCGGAGGATACCTGTGGCACTGGTGAGGTCACGGGCGAGACTGTCCCAGGCCTCTGTTTTATACTGCGAGCCCTGGTACTGGCCCTGCAGTAGCTCTGATCATGGTGATTTACCAGGAGCCATACCATAATTTCTGACTCCTGGATGACCCAGCGCTGTGCTCTAAATCGAGTGCCTTCACCCACACCAGCCATTCTGCCTGCAGTAGGAAGCCGCAACCAGTTATGGGTAGTATTCCTGGCTGTGGGGTTTAAATACGGACATTTTCCCACACTTCCCCATGATTGGACAAATTTTGAAAAGGCTAAGCTATGAGCAGACCTGCTTACATGAGGTTGGCACTGCTTAAAGAGGTATACCACTAGGCAGATTGAATTGGCTCACCTACACATTGCTTACACTTACTAACTTGAGATGTGCTACGATTAGCTTTGCTTAATGGTTAATTAGCACTGTGTTTGCCATTTGCAATGATTTATTCTTCATTACAGGTTATATATGTGTCTGGTATCTGTGATTCATGTGTACATACACTGTATACAATAACACCTCGAATCTATGCTTATTGCAGTACTCCAGTTCACGTATTTATGTTCTGTGGCAGGTTATCCAACATCACACTGTACATAGATGCAGTTCACATGTTTGGTTTGATTTTCCTGTGGTGAGACTTAGTTTGCTGATACCTTATGTATGTCTATTGATATGATGGCTTGGTGGTTAACTAATATGACTATAGTGTACAGGGTCCTGAGTTTGAGCCTTGCAGAGGCAGTTTATTTTGTTGCTGGGCAGAACATGGCCCGTTGGATCCAGAGTGATTAAGGCACTTTAAAGCAGCTGTAAGCGGGTATACGTGGGTTTATGGGACGGTAAGCACTGCTAACCTCCGGATACAGTTTCTTACACTCAGTTAGCTTCTACTTTGCTTAATCTGTGCAGGCAATGCTTATCCCAGCACAAACACACTTAGACATGCTTACTACTGCTTCTTTGTGCTTAAACCTGCTTACTAATGCCTTATTCATTATGACACTGACACTTCACATGTGCATTTCATGCAGTACTCCAGTTCACATTTAAATGTTATTATGTAGGTTATACGGCAAAATGATGTAAAATTATGTTCATATACAGATTTCCCATGGAAAATTATTTATACTGCAGTGGGACTCGAACCGGGAATGCCTGCTTGTTAGGCAGATGCTCTAACCACTCCACGACTGCTGTGCTGCTTCATTTACATATATATTCCTTGTTATCCTCTTCAGCCTTTTGAGCTGCTTTTACCATAGCTAAGCGATGGGCAAACCCGAGCACCTACGGTTAGCTGTTCTCGGGGTTCTAAAAAAATTAATACAAAGGTTTCTTTGTTTTATTTCGATGTACTGCTGCTGTTGAGCACATGGGGACTGTTGGTGAAGATATGCGGACACCTATGAGCAGTTTCACTCATTTATTTACACTTTCTTCTGTTCTACTTTGCAGGGGCGTGTTTATGCTCTGCTCTCAGACATGCCCCCTGCACTCATCCACACTCAGTGTAGGATTTGGAGCTCCAGCAGCGCGCCTTCATTATTATGCATGGCGCGCTGTCATCCTCCTCTTAAACTGCTGCTTACATGCAGGACTAGTTTAGTCCTGCACGGTAGATTAGTACATCCGGGGGCTAATCTCATTCCTTTTAATTGCTTTGCATTTAGTGGGGTATTTGTATTTAATCTTCCCAAAGCACATCTGTTCCACTGATCTGATTTAACCTTACACTGCTCCAGTTTCTCCTCTTTCATTAGCTTGATTATAGACCCAATGTCAAAGAGACTTTCTGGAGTTCAGACCAGTTAAACAGAAAATTCTTGAAGCTTGTCATTATCTAAACAGGCCAATAGCAAAAGTGGCTTTTTTGATGACAATAACTTCAAAATATCACAGTGCTACTTTGAATTTTTTTAATTTTTCTTCTGTGACTAAGCATGATTCTTTGATTTATTGTTCTGATTCTTACAGCAGTGGACCAGTAGTCAGTGGCACCATAGCTCTCAACTTTCTAGCCCCAAAATGTAGAACACTGCTTCTCACAATGTGGAACAAATGGGCAAAATGTGAAACGCATACTAATAACTTTCTAACAACTTCAACTAGGAAGCCCACAGGATGCTTAAAGTGTATTTCATACTTATAAAACGTACCTCTCAACCATGCTGAATTCCTTGGTATTTACCAGTTTTGAGGGCAAAATAATGGGGTGCTACAAATTCCTGAGTGGCCCCTTTAATTCCCGATTTTTTATCATTATTATTATATTATTATTTATTTTTTTTTTTTGTAGTCCAAATTTAAATTTATGGCTGATGTCACCACGCATCACCAGCCTGCAGGGTGTGCATGATGACATCAGCTACTGCCTGTTGGACTCCGTCAGATATTTATTTTGAACTGTTTTGGAGGGAACTAGGGAATATAGCAGCAATGAAGTTTTTCAGAGTTAGCAGGTCAGGATAAGAAAAGGGCTCAGCCTGCATGTAAGAAAAAAAAATGCAGTTCATCTAGTATTATGAATGCTAATGTGCCCGGAAAATGCTTAGCTCATTTACCATTTTCATTGCTATTGCTGTAAGTCCATTCAATTCTGTCCGGCTGCTCCATTCCATTCGGAAAAACTGTGTGTGTTTTTGTTGTAAGTCCATTCAATTCCAACCAGCCACTCTGTTCTAGTCATAAGAAATGTGTGTATTTTATCTGAATGTCCATATTCAGAAGAACAAACAAACTGTGCACGTATTTTTATTTTATCTGCTTTAAGTCCTTTCTGAAGTGTGTGCATGTATGTGTGCCCCGGATAAGAATACCTGGTGGTTAGTTTTACTCAGGCTCAAACCCTGTACCTTAGGTACAAGGAGCAAGAGCCTGCATTCCCTACCACACCACCACTTGTGATTCAATGTTTGGCTCATACTTTTGGTCTGTTCCTCTTAAAAATTGTGTTTTTCTAGCAAAACAGTGAGAACTGCATTCACTAAATAATGATAGGAAGACTGAAACTTAAATGGCTGTCTTTCAGGAAATGCATGGTAACACAAAACATTTATTCTAGCAACTTTCCAAGATTGTACAAGCAATGTTTAAAATGTGTCCCTAGTTTTTGAGCTTTTGTCCCCACCAATAAATTTTGGCTTTTTCCAGATTTCATGTGCTGCAAAGTTGAGAGATATAGTTGATTGTCGAGTGAATTTTAGAAGGAGATGAGAGCTTCAGGGGAAGAGAAGTTTAGTGCTGCTAATACCAAGACTGCTAGCATTGTTAGTAGCACAACAGGTAGTACACTTGCTTTTTCATGCAGAAGGCTGTGGTTCTACTCCCACAGTATGTAGATGGATTGCTGATACTGTACTGTGTTGTAATTTTAAAGGGGGGTGGATGCTGATGCAGAACATTGTGGGTCCTTCTCCCACAGTATGTAGATGGATTGCTGGTACTATACTGTGTTGTACTTTTAAAGGAGGTGGATGCAGCAGTCCTGAGAATGTCCTTCTTTGAAGCAGATACCTAGTAACTATTAACCTTTTGGCTAACTAGTGCAATGCATGCTTGACTGGAATTAAATCATCATCAACCTCCCCTTTTTTCTGATTTTCTACATGGGGTCTGCTGTTGCTTGTCAGCTTTCAACAACTCTCTCAATTCAATGCAGTTAATTTTAACTTTATAAAAGACAATTATATTTTAGTTGTATACACATTTAAAGTTTGATAAACATTCAAATGTTTAAATAAAGCACTATTCTCATTATATTTTGTGTTTAATATTTTGTCTGTTCTTCAATTTGTGTTTGAATGCTGGCATCCCACAATTCCATTGGAGTGGGTGGAGTTACATAATTATATATATGCAAATGTTATGTTAATTAGCTTATGGATTTTTGTCTAGTTATACCTACTTTCCTTGGGGCTTTGTCCAGTTTTTTTGATGTTTCCAGGTTGAGAGGTATGTTATAAAATGTTCTTTTGATGAATTTGTATGATTCAGTATTAATTACCAAGGGTATTAGTTAGAAAAATACTTAACACGGAATGTGTGACAAGCCCTTTCAATATGGAACATCAAGGAACATGGACTTTTTACAACTCAAAATGAGGAATGTGTCTCATAATGAAGTACTCTTGAGAAGTATGAGTGGCACTACTACTTATAAATACCAGGTTACTGGTGGCAAGAAAAACATGAGAAGACTCTCAGATGAGAGGGCATGTCTACACGACCATCAAGGTAGGCTAAAAAGATCTCTGTTAGTTCCAGACTATTTCGTTAGAGTATAGTGTGACTATACTGTTGTCAGCAGTAGAGGCACTCCCTGCCATGATGTTCAGCTTTGTTCTTTCAGTTTTTAAGGAATCCATAGCTACCCACATAAAAAACCTCACAAGGTATGCCAAGATATAGTGAATGTTAGTTTGTGTTATGCCATTTTGGGCTAGAATGGAAAAATATGCATTGTATTGCTTTAAGCTTTATAATGTTTCTTACACATAGGATATACAGTTTCCAAGACATGAAAAGTTCATGAAAATTTAGAGAAAAATAAAATCTGGGATTTTTCTGCATTATAATGTTTTATAGTATTGAAGCAAAGACTGTAAATGCACTATAATTGTGAACAAGAATCTTTACTGAATAGATTGCTCCTTGCATATCATGCATAGCATTTACTGTTCATAAGGTATTGACATTTCTTTGGTTATGCTTTTAACTTGATTTTTTTCAGAAAATGCTTAGGAAATGAACGATTTTTTAGAGTTCTATGAAAGTGTAAGATGTTTCATAACTGCTCTATGTAAGTTATTTAATAATTATAAAAACTTGGAAGTAATGATGATTGTATAACACAGTTGCAATTGCTTATCCAGAATCTTGTTTGTGGGAAAAAAGTCCTTGGATATTTTGCCTTCATCAGCTGTACTTAAAATGACACCCACCCCAACTTACTCTAATATTACACTTCCTACATACACCTTTCATCCATGACACCCATCCCCAAAAACTCACTAAACAACTTTATTGACGATATAGAAATTCTCCTGTTTCTATTCCCCTATTTCCCAGCCACCATCTAACTTTTAACATAATTCCTAACAGCTTTCTGCCTCCCATACTGCTTTGCACTATATGCACACCTACTCAGACCCCTCAGCAACAGTACCTGTTTGTCTATTATTCTACATTTCAACTTCTTTCCCAAATAAATCCTCCCTACTTTCTATCTTAACTACACCCTCATATTCTGTCCTTTCAAACCCCTCTATTTGTTGCATTTCAAAAGCATGGTTCTCCTACAATTCCTCATATTAGTACCTCTTAACACCCATTACTCTCACAATTCCAACAAAACTCTTATATTGTGTCCTCCAAACAAAATACTTCTGAACCACATCTCCCACTTGCACCCTATCTTTATCAGCACTCATATATCCTACTATTTAAGTACAGTTATCCATAGCAACAGCCATTCACACACAGACTGGATATTAAAGACAAAATCAAGCCAAATGCCTCTACCTGTTCCATTATACCTCAATAATCATAACGCTTATTGGTGACATTCACCCAAATCCAGGGTGAACTCAGCACATGCAGGCACCAGACAGCATATCCCTATCAGTTTCTTTATCACAAACACCTCCCCCAGAGTCCCACCTTGGCCTTCATATATATACCATACAGACTTACAAAGTATTTATAACAAACTGCCTGACGTGCGAGCATGGATAGAACTACAAACTCCATAGGTCCCATCTCTATACCAGAAGAATGCAAAGTTCCTATAATCATGGCTGCACAGGTAAAAAACACACTCTCCAAAGCCAAGAACACAGCATCCATGGGACCTGACAATATCCCAGGCTGCGTTCTACATGAACTACAGAATGAACTGGCACCCTACCTAAGTACCATGTTCAATCATAGCCTCACCTCAGGCTTTGTACCCACTGAATGGCGCACCGTGACGATTATCCCACTCCACAAAGGGGGAACCACGACGGACCCCAGGAACTACTGCCCCATTAGCCTGATGAGCCTGGTCTGCAAGGCCATGGAACGTATCATCGTGGAACTCATAAACAAAGACATTGGTAATCTCCAAACTCTGGACCCTACCCAGTTTGGATTTGTAAAAGGCAGATCATGTCTCCTAAACCTGATTGACTTCTTTGAAGCAGTCACCAAAGCCATAGATGAGGGTAAAATGGTTCACACAGCTTATCTAGATCTCACCAAGGCTTTCAACACCATCCTCCACTCTGGAATTATAGATAAGCTCACTAAACCAGGTATAAATCCCTATGTCACAAGATGTGTTGCCAACTGGCTCACGGACAGAACCCACACTGTGAAAGTAGCGGATTCCAAATCCGACATCAGACCAGTGACAAGTGGAGTACCACAGGGTTCAGTCCTGGGTCCTCTCCTGTTTGGTATCTACTTCTCTGAAGTGCAGGCCAACACAGAAGGTCTTTGGCTAACAAAGTTTGCAGATGACTACAAACTAGGAGCCATAATCGAAACTCCTAACGATGTGGACAAACTACAAAAAGGCCTCACTGAGACAGATACCTGGTGTCAAAGCCATGGCCTGAAGCTCAATGCCAAAAAGTGTATTGTCATCCCCTTTGGTAAAAACTCTGCACCCATGAACTACCACATAGCTGGTAGTCTACTTAATGCCAAAATTGTGATAAGAGACCTTGGGACACAGGTGGACAGTAGTCTCTCCTTTGATAATCACATCGCCGCAGTAGTCAGGAAATCCTTCTACGTGGCTCATCTCATCACAAAAGGATTCTCATCCAGAAAAAAAGAGGTCATTGTTCCCCTCTACTCATCACTCATTAGACCCATTATAGGATACAACGCTCCTTTTGGTATGTACCTCACAAGACATCTACAACAACTGGAAAGACCACAGAAATACCTCACAAAGAAGATTACTGACCTCAAACAGATGCCCTATGCAGACCGTCTCAAAAAACTACAGCTTTACTCCATCGCATATCGCCTACTCAGGGGCAATCTCTGCCTAACATAAAAACTATGTCAAACCCAGAGCTGTTGGACATGCTCCACTTAAAGAAATCCCAATCCCTCTGAGCTACACGCTCTAGGGACCTAAACCTTGTCACCACAATAAACAGAACATGCTGGAGGGATAGATTCCTGTCCCAGAGACTTCCCATACTCTGGAACAGACTACCTATCTATGTCAAACAGAGCTCATCATTAGCACTCTTCAAGAAAAATCTTGATGATTGGATGGGAAATGGGAAATTCACCCCGGGGATCACTTCTGTGGCTCTGCTTGACAGGGACACAGGAAAATAATTTTCTTGGGTGGCGAAAGCCATGGTACATTTTTTGGCTAGACTTGTATGGGCCCTAGGGCCGATAGCCTAGTACCTACCTATGAACCTATGAACCTATAGGTTCTTAAGGGTTTACTAGGCTAATGACCCCAAGGGCCTTTTTAAGTCTAGCCATGCATCCCAAATCTCTGACAAGTTCTGGTATCCTTGATAAGTGTAAACAGGGGCTTGGGAGAGAAAACATTTACAGGCTGCCTGTGTCCATTAGAGAATGTCAAACTGGGGATGGATTTCCTGTTCCACATCCAATTGTCCAAGTTGCACTTGAATTGGGTTAGGGAGGAACTCGGCTTCACGTGGATGGGGAGTCTGTTCCAGAGACAGAGTGGTCTCTGGGATACATACCTGTCACTCCAGCTGTTCTATTTATATCACAGGCAAGGTTTAAGTCTTTAGAACAGGTAATTCTGGTGCTGTTTGTTTTGTGGATATGCAGGTGGTCCATAAGTGTGGGGTCCGACAATTCCCTGTATGCCAGACATAGACCTCCCCTCAACAGCTTGTAGTGGACAAAATACAGGGATAGGGCTTTGAGGTGGTCTGCATTGGACATGTTACTTATGCCCTGCATTCCTTTACTGAAGAACCTCTGTGGACATCTAAATCGCTGGATATGCCTGCTTAGATACATACCAAAGGAGACCAATGTACTCAATGATAGGTCTGATGAATGCTGAATACAGTGGAACAATGACTTCCTTAGAAGAGTCTGTCACCCCAGGTAATACATGAACCCACAGACTCTGGTTTAGGAGGCCAGTGCCTTACTTATTAGACCAGTGGGGCAGATATCTCAGTTACCACAGAAACCTGGCTCTGCCAGGTAAAAAAATGAAGAAATTACCCCACCAGGCTATAACATTATCGGATTAGACAGAACCAGCAAAAGAGCTGGTGTTAATGCAGTGTCCCTATTTTCAAGAAAAACACACCATATGTCTCCCTTTTCCCCTACACCCTGCCAACTTTCTCTTAACTCAGACATCCTTCAACTCATGCTAAAACTAAACACTCACCATTATGGGTACATACATATGTACCTACAGGGAACAATGTTAAAACACTCAAAGATATTTTCTATTGGGTCTCCTCAAAAATCCCTTATGAAACCATAATATTGGGTGATGTTAATATAGACTGGCAAACAATACTATCTGAAAATCCAGCCAATAGTTTACATTTATACAAGTTCACCCAACTTATAACCATGCTAACTAGGTATTATAAAGTCACAGCCAGACAATAAACACTCAAATGGATCCTAACATCCTCTCCAAATAAAAATATCATCCCATGAAACTCCTTCAAGTAGCCTAAGTGATCACTTACCAATCTACACAATAAGATACCAAAGCAACAGCCTCAAAACACATCATATCAGTCTGGTTCAAAAACCTACTACTTTTCTTGAAGACACTTTTATTAATACATTACATCTGCTTGATTGGGAGTCACTAAAGACTCTCCCCATAAATTATGCTGTCTCTGAGTTCAAAAAAATATTTCTAGGTGTTCTAAACATAATATCCCCCCTCAGAATAAAAAGAGTCAAAGCCAACCCTGTCCTGTAGCTATCCTTAGCAACTAAACAACTTATGAAACAAAGAGACAAAGCCTGGAAGGTCTGGACAAAAAATAAAATAGCTCTTATTTTACTAACATATTGACAACTAAGAAACCTAACAAAACAATCACCAAAGATAAGAAAACATACTACTCAACCAATCAAAGCATGCACACTAATAATCCAAAACTGCTCTGGGTCTCAAAATCAATAAACAGTTAAATTCAGGATAAGTTACACAGCCAACACCAAACACACAGAAACGAAATTATACCATAAGCAACCAATTCAATACCCACTATCTCACTGGTATAGCCAGAAGATGTACAGCCTCTGCATTCTTACTGCCATCTCTCCTGTATGCTGCCCCAATCTTCATTAGATGTCAAGTCTCACAACTGTCCAAACTTGAGCAATATTATAATAAAATAGCCAAATTTGCAGTAAACTATAAAATAGAGCACACCACTGCCTAGTGTTCAAATAATTAAACTGGTTAGAACTATCACATCATCTAGCTCTTTCTCAAACTACAATACACAGACTTCTCTATCTGCCAGGAAAATTTCCCAGCCCTTAACAACCTAATATAGCACTACTCCCCATATAGAATTTCACATTGTAGAGAAAAATCACTTATCACTATAATGAAATCATATAATACTGTAGGTGACGCCTTGTATTCAGAGTAGCTAAACTATGCAACCACATCCAACTACCACTGAAATCCATTCAGAATGCAAATTTATTTAAAACACAATTAAAACTTCACTAGTTGGTATAATGGTCAAGATCTTTGCTTCCCATCACAATGTCCAAGGTTCTATCCTGACCTTCAGCCAGTGCTATGTTTTCACTGTGTCACTGTGGCGTTTCATTCACCACTGAAAAACATGCTGAGTGTTTCTATCTCAAATTCACTCAAAAACTGAGCTGTGAGGAGCAGTACAGATGCTACATGCTGCCCTACAGGGGGGAAGAGTTGTATATAGCAAACATTTTAGGCATGTACTATGGTGCACAGTGTCCTTAAAATAGGAAAACACAGATCACAGACTGGGTGCCGTGGCAGGGTTAGCTACTCAATGGTGTAATATATGGCTCTAGGTGGTTTGGTCATGCTGACTAATGTTGCCAAATAAGTTAGTTAGTTAGTTAGTTAGTTAGTTAGTTAGTTAGTTAGTTAGTTAGTTAGTTAGTTAGTTAGTTAGTTAGTTTAGTTTACATTTGTTGACTGGGAGAGTCTGGCTGAGCTATTCCCGTTTTTCAGTGGAGGCCTGGAGAGAAAAGCTGGTGATAAGTGTGCTGAGGACCTGACCTACTCTGACCTATGTCAGAGACCCATGCTAATGGTGGGAGGGGTGTATGTGCCCCTATTGGCCAGTGCGTGCTTGCCATAAAGCCATGGATCAATATGCTACTGCCAGCTTGGGCTACTTGAGATAGTTCTGTTGACTGAAAGCTGAGCATAAAACCAGTCAGCCTACTAAACATGAACTAAGAATTGCTACACTCCGTGTATGTTCACTGATAGGACAGAGCTTGGAAGTAGATGACATGATGACAAGGATGAGGCTGGGCATCCTATGTATCCTGGAGACAAGATGCCAAGCTAGCTCATTCTGTACAGCATCAGACTTTTAACCTGAAGGTCCAGGGTTCGTATCCCTGTTTGGGCTTATGCTTCTTTAAGCAGAGTTCCTCCCTATCCCTATTTAATCACAACTTAGTCCTGTGGATGGATAATTAGAAATTCACCCCTGGTCTGGCTCCTATGTCTCTGATGGATGGAGGCAGTCAGTAAATTACCCCTATAACTCAAGTATAAAACAAATTTGTGTGTCACATTTTGTTGCACGGCTGGGCTTTTATGGGCCTAGTGGTCATTAGCCTAGTATACACCTATGAACCTTTGATGTAAGGGAAGTGCAGCAAAATCACTTGGCTTGGGATCTAGAGTCTACTACTCAGGAAGAGCACAGGCTAGAAAATAGCATGGGAATTGTGGTGAGGGAGAGGCTTCAGAAGGCAATAAGGAATGGCATCAGAATTAGTGACAGACCCATGGCAATCAGACTCTAGCATGATGATAGAGCAGTATTCATAATCTCAGTGTATGCCCCATACCAGGGCTGTAATAGTGAGGAAAAGCTGGAGGACCTACTAGATAAGCAGGACAACAAGAAGTGGTGATGATAATGGGTGACTTGAATGCACATATTGGGACAGACAGAACAGGATATGAGGTCATCCTAGATCCACATGGGTGGAGCAGCAGAATAAAGAAGGAGAGGCCATTCTAGACTTCTGTCTGGAACATGTCTTGATAGCATTTTATTTATTTTATTTTTTTATTTAACATTTGTTTACCAGGAAAGTCCGACTTGGAACAAAGCCAGTTTTCAGCAGAGGCCCTGGGAGAAACACTCCAGATACATGCCTTTATAACTTTATATGTGTAGCCAACAACTGATTCAGAAAGAGAGACAGTTACAAGATCAAATACAAGAGTGCCCATCATGCAACTTAGGTGAACTTCCTCCTAGTAAGGAAATGGCACTGGTGTAAAATCATTGATTGTAATGTCATTCCCAGTGAAACAGTAGGCCCTCAGCATAAACCACTAGTTGTCACAATCAGCTACAAGCAATGATCACAGAAGGCTCTAAAGTCAACAGAGACCAGGCTGAATACCTGGAAGTTGACTGGAGAGAAAGCACAACAGTTCAAGGAATTACTCATGGCTCTAGCACTTCAAGAAGAAGAGAAAATATGTGGAGATGAAGAAGAATAAGAATATGCATCCGAGACAGCTATGGAAATAAGGTACATAAGGAAAGCTAATGGTAGAATGCAGAAGTCCAAGATGTCATCAGAAGAAAGAAAGAGTCCAGGAAAAAGTGGGATATAGAAGAGATGGGCCTGGCTAGGAAGGAATACAGGCTGGCGAGCAAAAAGGCTAAGAACAAAGAAGCAAAGGCACTCTTCCAACTTCTGGAAAGTGACTCAGTAGATGGCACAAAGAAACTCTATTAGGTTGCAAGGCAAAGATAGAAATAAGATAGTCAGAACCCTTTATAAGGGATACCAGCAACAACATTTTCACGAGTCCATGGAACATCAAAAAGGAGTACTTCCAGCAGCTTCTGAATGAAGAAAGCCCCACAGAAGCTGTACTGCCCTAAGACACAGCTTATAATGAGAGACGAGGGGGAGCCTGCAATAGATGAAGTAAGAACAGCAGCACTAGGATAAATGAAGTTAGGGAAAGCAGCAGGTTCAGATGAGGTCACAACAGATATGATAAAAATGTTGGGTGAGATACGGAGAAATGGCTCCTGAGGGCACTCATAGTACTATGGAGAGAAAGGTGCATTCTGGATGACTAGAGAATAAACATAATAGTGTCAGTATTCAACAACAAAGGGGATAGGTAGTACAGGAGCATCAAACTCCTGTCACATTGCCTGAAAGCTCTGGAGAGGGTGATTGGTAAATGAATACATGGAGCAGGAGAAAACAAGATGGGAGTGAGCAGTTCATATTCAGATCAGGATGTAGCACAACTGACCTTATGTTTGTAGTGAAACAGCTAGTTGAGAAGAAGCTAGAGATGAGGAAAGAATTCAACTGGGCATTCCTAGACTTGGAGAAGACATATGACAAGGTCCCAAGAAAGCTGATCTGGGCAGTCCTGTGGTGCTTTGAAGCCCTAGAAACATTGGCAGAAATAGTGCAAGCTATCTACAAGAACTCAATGACTCAAGTACAAACAGTGTGCATTCTTACAGAGGGGTTCAGTGTGGGAGTGAGTGTGCATCACGATTCAGCTCTGAGCCCACTGCTGTTCATGCTAGTGATGGACTGCATTAGCAAACAGGTGAGAGGGGACAGATCAACAAAGTTGCTGTATGCAGATGATGTAGCATTACAGGCAGACTATGAGTAAGAACTCCAGCAAAGGATAGGGGAATGGAATGCAAAACTGAAGGCAGATGGGATGAAACTGAGTACAGATAAGACAGCTGTAATGGCAACAAATGGGGGAAATCAGATGAAGCCGAGAACTGAGATAGAAGGGAAATAGTGGAGCAGGTTAACAGCTTCACAAATCTAGGCAGAATGGTTAAGGAGAAGGGAAGTCTGAATGAGGAGGTCAAGGCTAAAATCAGAGAGGCTGTAGACAACTGGCACAGAGTGTCAGGTGCAGTATATGACAGAAGAATGCCAAAGAAGTTGAAAAGTAATGTGTACAATGCAGTGATGCAACCAGTACTATTGTATGGTACAGAAACCTGGGTAGTAAAAGCAGCAGTTGAGGAAGCTAGGAGTGATAGAGATGGAGTGCCTGTGATTGGTGGTAGGATGCCCAATGCAGCATAGATGAAGAAATGAGGACATAAGAACAGAAGGCAAAGTGGGTCCAATCGCAGAAAAGGTCAAAGAGAACAGATTACAGTGGTTCAGGCAGATGTGCAAAAAAGCAGAATACAATTGGGTGAAGAAGTTTTGGGGCAGACAGGAAAAAGGCAAGAGGAAACAAGGGCGCCCAGCAAAGAGATGGATGGATTGTGTGAGAGAAGACCTGCGACAGTCAGCATGCTTGTTGAAGAAGGCAGGAAAGTGGCATTGAATACAGAAAGATGGCAACATTTAACACCATACCCCAACCCCATGTAGAAAATGGAAAGGGGGGGTGTTGACGATGATGATGAAAACTTCACCAATCAAATCAATAAATCTGCTTGGGTACATCTCCAGGATAAATGCCACTGTTATCTCAGCTTACCTTATCATTAAACCATTTCTCTTCATTCAAAATCCTGTACCCCACAGACAATCTTGACCAATACTTTAATAGTTTTACTAACATCTCCATGATGTATACTCTATTTTATGAGACTGCTCATATATATATATATATATATATATATATATATATATATATATATATATATATTACTTTCTTTGGTTGTTTTTTTTTTTAAGTTTTGCATGCACCAAGATAAATTTGATTCAACATCATGCATATCAACAATATGTATATATATATATATATATATATATATATATATATATATATATATATACACACACACACACACACACACACACACACACACACACACACATATATATATATATATATATATATATATATATATATATATATATATATATTTATATAAATATAAATTGTCTCTGAATCTGCTTTACACCCCACCTCTTAACTACGATATTATCATTTTCTGCCCTACCCAGTTCCTCCATTTCTTTGCATTTATGCTCACATAATCTATTATCTAATTGACAAATCCACTTGTATACCTCTTCAAATGCTTAATGTTCAACATTTACTAATACAAAAGTATATTTTATCCTGTAATAGTTACCACTGCTTTCATATGAATGTAATCTAATTAGCAAGTGTATATATACTTTTAAATGTATATCATTTAATGTCTGTTCATGTATATTTCTGAATGTCTGTTTAAAAATATTTACAAAATGTTGTTGGATCTTTTCTCCTCAGGCCTCCACTGAAAAGTGTTTTCTTGACTAAACCCAGTCAGGCAAACACAGCAAACAAAAGCAAATTAAACAAATAAATAAAATAACCTTACTGCCTCCTTCTTGTAATTGCTAGGCCCACAACAGCAAATCCTGCAATTATAAAAAATAAACACCAACAAGGAATACTGTAAATATCAAAATTCACTGTATTATTTTTAAAATGTTGTCAACTGGCTTAATCTTTTTGTAATTTATGGGGTATCAAAGTGTGTCAAGTGTAATTTGTCACAGTGCAATAAGCGTACATTTCTGATGCCAAAACAAGGGCCCTACTTTTAAACTCTGTGCCCTCATTTATGGCAATTTTTCACACTAAACCCCCACCCCAGACCATAATTTCACACGAGTAAGTGCAATGATTTTTGTACCCTCTTCTATGATTTTTGATGGTCCACTGCTATGATTTTGCAAGAAAAGAGATTGATAGCTATGCCTGACCTAGGCCTTCTAAAGAAGAACCCAATGACAAATATGAGGTACTCTGACAAAGAAATTAGAAATGGCTCAGTATAACTCTATGACATGACCAGCATCTCAGATCTTGCATACTATATGGTCCGGAGAGTGAACAGAACAACTCAGCAATTTGTATTGCTGACCAGAAAGTATAAATGCTTCCTGTCTACTTTTTAATGTTAACCAAGGTTCATTCTGCTGTAACTTTAACTCATGTGGCTTCCTCCATGGTCTGTACCTGACTGTTGTAGTCCCATAGACTTCAGTATTAAACTGCCTTTGAATTGAAAAGTCAGGTGGTCTGTTTAAAGTGTAACTGTAAGCAGTTGCAAATAAATGCTGTTTCGCAAAATACAGTCTTCTGTCCATTATTAAAAAACTCTCTTCATAGCTATCTTAATTTTAAGACACAAACTGATGATGTAGAATGATTTATTTTATTAGTTTGCTACTAGTAAAGTCCCTCCCATAGACTGAATTCCACCTGTTTTTTTTTTGTTTGTTTTGTTTGTTTGTTTTAATTCCACATGCTGTTATGTAGAATTGCTTCTGGCTATCCTTAGTGCAAGCATTCAACTGTTCTATTAGGTCATGCATCACAGCACTTTCACGGTGGTAAGTAAATACTGAACCAAGGAGGATAACTTCCTGCTTAAGGGACAGATTCCTTGATTAAGACTGGTAGCTTGTTTACTGTATGTTATTAACCAGGAAATTCTGACCTAGCATATTCAGGTCTATATTAGTTCGCCGAAATGTTATTCCATCGAACACCTATTCAGTGACCCCTAATCAGCAAAAATCACATCAGCAATTCACTGAATTTACTAAGGGCAACAAAATAGTTGCTCAAAGCACAACAGACCAACTTGTAGTTGATTCGAACCCACCCAAGTGTAGGGCTTTGTCCCCCCCACATCCCCATTAACTATATATACTAAGTCCAAGATCGCACTATAGTGGAAAAAAGGGCAAAGTTCTATAGCTGTCCGTTGTGCTTTGGGCAATTATTTCATTGCCCTTAGTAAATTCAGCGAATTGATGAAACGATTTTAGCTGATTACGGGTTGATGAATAGGTGTTCCAGAATAACATTTTGGCGACCTAATATAGACCCGCACATTCCATTTTCATCAGATAGAAATGTTCAAGTAAATGAAGAGGGGGCAATACACAGAGTACATGCAATATAAATACAACATTGAAGTAATTCAGGTAATAAGGAAAAATGTCAAAAATTTCAAGTAACTAAAAATGAACAAAGACAAAATGATTCAGTTAAAAGTTACACCAGGTTAAATACATGTTTTGCCTGCAACAAGGCTAGAATTATTTCAGACATGTTGTTTGATGTTATCCTGGTCTTCACTGTAGAATCCTGCTTAACAGAAAATGTTATTTTTTATTTGGCAGATGTAATCCCCCCACCCTTGGTTGTCTTTAACTCACCCAAAATCATTGTCCAAGATAGGGATGAGGTAGAAATTTCCTGTTGCTCCCTGCTATAACTGACCAAGATAAATACTGGAGATACCAAATCTTTTGAGTGTGCTATGGGAAAAGGAACAAACTGTGAGTTCCTCTCCCTGGGGATTGGGTTTGGCATAATGGTTAAGATCCTCACCTCACAGACATAAGGTACAGGGTTTAATCCTGATGTCAGGTCATTGGCTAGGCTTAAAATGGCCCTTCAGGGCAGTTAGCCTAGTGTTCATCTATGAACCTAAGAATCTACTCCCCAACTGGTAGATAAATATCCAAAAAGAGTTCGCACGGTTACTTATTGATACAGCATTGGGTACCCAAAATAGTGAGTTAGGGATGACTTTGGTATCCATGTAAACAATGAGTCTGTGGCTCAAGCTCAGTAATTCCACCGTATTATTAGAAGATGGCTTCTTTTAGGTGGCTACCTCTATTACCCATTGGTTGCCTCTATTACCCATTATTTTGTATATACATTTGACTTTGTGTTCCAAGTTAGTTTCTCCTCCTCTGACAGTACTGGAACCTCTCTCATAGGTGGACCACCACTTTCTCCAGTTTTCAGTTATTTTACCCAGTTACACCATCTGATCATAAGCTGGTAAAATGCAGAAATGTGTATGCCATAACTGCTGAACTTACCTACTCTACCTTCTGTACACACTGTGTCACCTTACTCTATGTGAACCTTGGTTTGATGTTCAGCAGAGCTCCATGGGCTTAGGATGCAGAAGGTAGTGGCTGGTGTAAATGGAGGTTTATTGGCCACTGTGATGTCACGGTTAGGCTTGATGAGAACTATGCTACCTACCAACCAACAATGTTTATGAAAGAGGCAATGTTCTTGTCTACTGAGATCTCTACTGAATCTAACTGCAGTCAACAGGCTGACTGCTCTCTCCTGTCTTCCACCCATACAAAATGCTCTTCTGAGTAATGTGAGTTGACTGCATGGTACTTTTTAGCTAAACTGCTATCACTGAAGTAATTTTCAACTTCCAGGTATAGCCCAGGTCAAATGGTACTCTGAGCAACCCCCCCAATCAGTGAGTCCCTCAACCAGAGTCAATAAGAAAAAAATGTCTTTTGGAGTTGAGGACCAAAAAAAGTCCTCCAGAGAGACAGATGATCATCCTGATGTTGAGGACCAAAGAAAAGAAAAAAAAAGTCTTCCACTTCTAGACAGATTTACTGTCTGGATACATAGAACCTCTTTCCTATCTGTCCTACAGAAACTATAGCCAGGATTTATTCAACTCTTTGGTACAGTTGCTAACACACATATAACAAGCAGTATTTTAAATCCCAATTGCTGAAATTATTACTAGTAATCTCACTAACTTGCAAGGGCCAGCTGGGACTTCATCTACAATGACAGTCATGTTCCCTAACAACTTACACCTGGGACAACTGCTCCATTTACCCCACCCTTACTATGGCTTTGTAGCTAAGGAGAAGACCGAGCTGCTTTCAGGGGCACTCTGCCTTCATTTTGGTGTGTGTATTGTCTAATTATAGTGAGCATTTCTTGTGGTTTCATGTAACCTAACCTGTTACCCATGTCTTGTCCCATGCCCAATAAGCTTGACAAGTTGTCCTGTCCTATGAGTTATCAAATCATTTCTTCTTTTTCTTTAAGTAATGGGGTCTTTCCATCTACTTTAAAGGAGACCCGGCTGAGCTCAGCCTTAAAGAAGTCTGCATTAGAGCCTGGTGGTCTTGGAAACTTCTGCCCCATTGCTAACCTTCAATTCACTAGTAGTGTTATTCCTCCATTTTACAGAAGTATCTGATCTATTCATTAGTCACAGTACTGGGATAGTCCTCACACTGGTCTTTAGTGATCTCCTGATGGTGGGGGATCAGTGTTATTAATTTGTTTCACTCCTCCTGCTTTATCTGTCTTCACTGTTTGATGTGTCAGACAATGGTATTTTAGACCATATGCATATCTAATGTGGGGCTTCTGATACTTTTCTGAGTTGTGTTGTTTCATATCTTTCAAGCTGTTCCCAGTAGACATAGTTTGGGGTTAACACATTATCCCCTCACTCATCTCTGTATGGTAACCCACATGGCTTTATTCTGAGTCATCTGGCTTTCTGTGCGTACATACTTCTATTGAGATAGATCATTAAGGAAAGAGTTTTTTAGTATCATCGCTATAGGGATGATAAACAATTTTATACTCTGGTAAAGATCTGACTTGCATCCAGACTTGAAAAACTTACAATCTTCTGAATTTTAACACCTCCAAGACAGTAGCCATGGCTTTTCATACTGCTCTAAAGAATTATGACATTAAAACATGGTATATTTATAATGATGATAAGTTGAAAATTATAGATACTATGAAAAATATTCCACTGGTTTTGGAAGACAGATGAACAGTAAGGGACCACATGTCACCTTCTTCTATTAAAAGAGCATTGCCAACATAAAGCAATTTATCCCTTAATTTTTTTTTTGTGGCTGTGCATGTACTGTTCTCTATCTTTCTCAATTACTGTAGCTCCCTGTACCCAAAATTGACTAATATTGAACTTAAATGACTGTAACTGATGCAAAATTCCACATCCTGGTCATTTACAGCAGCTTACAGTTATATACATAGTACTCTGGTTTTGTGGAGTTAGTAATGGCAGAAAATTCAGCCTTGTATCACCTTCAGATTCATAGCATCTGTTTATTAAGCCGTACATGAGGTGGGACCACTTATTTGAATGAGCCCTGCCTCATGTTGTCATGTTCAGTCTCTGTGTTCTTCCATGCAGTTACTGTTACTGGAGGTTCCAAGACTGCAGCTGGAGACATCTGGCACTCATTCATTTTGTCACCAGGGAACACACATCTGTAATCCATTTTATCCATATATATATATATTTATTATTTATTATGTGTTTTTGATGTGTATTTCCATTTTTCCTGCTTTTCTAAATTTGATTTATTGTGACAATGATTGGTTATATGCACCTGAATAAACTTGAATGTGATTTCTGGTAATAGTGGAGAGATCAATAGCATGGCCTGAAGGCTTGAATTTGCCAACGTGACTGTTTCTGTACATGTATTGTTACTTTTACCTAATTAAGTGATCTCCTAAGTGTATGGCACAACAGACATTAAACAAACAAAAAAGGAGAAAAGCCTAGGCAGCAATTTCAGAAATTATCTGATCAAGGAGTAGAAAAAGACCACTAAAAGTATACAGTTCTTTTGAATCTTTTAGCTATTACACTTAAGACAGCTACAACTGACTGGAAGTGTGAAACATCTCCAACTTTTAAAGACTTCATAAGTATTGTGTTGACTGTATCTCAGATGGAGTTAAAAACTATCAGGAAAAGAACAGAATGGACCACATCTTATTATATCTCTTGGCAAAAGGTGTTACAAATATTGGACAAGAATGACTTATTTACTGTCTGATTTCATATTATACTTTGAAGACTTCTTTTTATGTGTTTTATTTTTACTCTTTGTTCTCTTTAACTTAGGTACCTATGCAAATAGTATGTATTGTTAGTTTGTTATATTTTTTATATTGTTGTATGTGTTGTTAGCCAATAAGATAGGTTTAATTTCTTATGTAACAATTCAGATTCCTGTTTTATGAAAATTCAATAAAATCTTTTCAGTAAAAAAGAAAAAGACCGCTAAAAAGCTTCTAAATCAGTGGTCTTTTCTGTGGTGATGGAGATAGGCAATCAAAAATCTATTCAGTCACACAATTGAGAGATTCATCGTGTGCTTTTGAATTTAAATTAGTGGAATATAACAGCACAGAAAAAAACAAAGGAGTTCTTCAGCACCCATGAGAAGAGAATGAAAAGTAAAAGTGGTTAATGCTGCAACATGAAGGAAGAACTAAATAGATTTAACAGCAACCAGAACTCCTCATCCTGCAGAATCAAACCCTTTTACTGAACATTAATTACAAATCTGTGCTATTGCTGCAATGTTCAGCTAATTGACTTGTCAGAGTATAGTAAGGGCAAGGATTTGATTGAATGCCAACCTACAAGTTAAATAGGTGCATTGTTCATTGGCCTTTAAACCTTCTGCAATTACCTGCAGACCCAGATCTATTATCAAACTCCTTATATTTAGGCAGAAGGAGGCTTTTTTGAAAAACGACAAGACAGTAGTTCTAATCATATACAATTGTCACTGCATAACATTCAACAGTGATCTCTCTCTGAATATCTAAGATTAGAGTTAGGATTTCAGGCAATTGATTACTGTGTAAAGAAAGCCCAAGTGAAGTGTTCAGTTCAATATTCAGCAATTACTTACATAGGCTTCTTTTTGCTGAGTTGGGACTGTGTGGATGATATTGAACTAATGGAACGGTATCTGATGAACTGAGCCATGGATTGAGGAAATTCCATGGCACGTGCAAGCGTGGTAGCAGTTTCACTATCAGCATCCAAGAAGCCACAGTTAAAGTAACAAAGGTACTCATGGAGAGCTTGTAGGACCCATGTCTTCAAGCAAAGCCCTTGTGACTAAGAACAACTAACCTATGGTAACTTCTTCTTCTTCCCAGAGGATTAACAGCATATAAAGCTGTTTTCAGGCCAAATAGCCAGAATTTTTTATAAGTGGATCTGCTGAGTGTTTCTAATTGTACTTTATAGATATACTCTTTTGGTGAGGGGGGAAATTGGAAGAATAATGTAAGTGTATGTACAGAATTGGTACAGTGATTATCAACTATTCTGGTGGCACACATTGCTATCTTCATGGGGATTATGAAGTGGGTACTTGGCAGAGTTTTTCTCTCTCTCACTCTCTCTCTCTCTCTCTTTATCTCTATCTCCTGCTCTTACTGTATTATCTTTAAAAACAGGGAGAAGCAAAGACTATAACTATATGTTTTTATTTTCCAGTGTTGGAAAGGTGACAGTTCCACTGTTATGTCACTAAAGACTGAGGACTGAATATTCTGTGGCTCTTTAGTTCATTCTGAATTTGTCTTCACTCATTAGTCAGCTAATGCATGCATAAAGGTTGAATATATGTCAACAGTGTAGTACATGGAGTGTTTAGCTTTAAATATGCTAGTACCTAACCTACAGAGAATTGAATGTCATGTGTATGCATTCTTTCCAGAAACCATCCTAAGTGGCTACATTGTATCCTGAGCATTTTGACAAATAGTCAAATATTTCATGATGTAAAAAGTGAGAAATATATAACAAAGTGAAAACATAGGTGCCAAAATGAAAAAAATATATATTTCTTTTGAAGAGTCTGTTTGTATTAGCTGCAGTTTACAAATGCAAGTAAAAATGGTAGAATTCAACCTCACCACATGGCTACCAACTCCAGAAAGGGAGTAACAAATTTTCCAAAATTCAAATGTACCAAAACCACCACAAAAATACTGTCATTGAAATTAATTAAAGTTTGTATTGCACAATGAGACTTTTCATCCATTTTAAACACCACACTTCATTTGATTGAATTCTATTAATATAATGAATACTTATATATTTTAGAACCATATGAATTGATTAACTAGTTGCTTAATTAAGTAATTTAAAACTTAAAAAAATATAAGTCTGATTGAATTTTAAAATGAATAATTAATCACAATGTATTTATCAAAACACTTAAAATACAACAATAATCAAATGCATTAATTGTAAAAATATAAACATAAGTAATTCTGAATTAAGATGAATAAAAAATATTTTTCCTATGTTAAGACCTTAAAAATTTTCTTAATGTGATATGACCTTCTTTATACAAAATGACAACTGAACAATGGAAAAACAGTTAATAAAATTACCATAAATTTAAATAAATCTCCTAGAGAATATATGTATTAAGGTTTACAACTTTTGAGTTTTTTTCTTAAAGACAGGCACCAAAGTACACCAGGGGTGTGAGATTAATCTAATTTGAGCTGCCAAGTTAGCTCTCTAAGTTCAATGTTGTCCTTCCAGGGACCTCCCTAGGATTTATTTGTATTTTCTCTAACATAATAGAGGAAAATTGTTTAAAACCAACACAGGTGTTGGAATGTCTAAGTAATGTGCTCTTAGGATTGTTTTTTGAAACTTCGTAATTTTGTTCAACAAGGTTTTTGTATTCATCTTAATTCAAAATTTCTGATGTTTTTATATTTTTACAATTAATGCATTTGATTATTGTTGCATTTAAAGCATTTTGATAAATACATTGTGATTTGTTCTAAACTATATAAGTATTCATTATATTAATGGAATTCAATCAGATAAAGTCTGGTTTTAAACATGGATGAAAAATCTCATTGTGCAGTAAAAGCTTTAATTCATTTCAGTGATAGTGTTTTTCATGGTGATTTTGGTACATTTGAACTTTGGAAGATTCATTACTCTCTTTATGGAGTTTTGAGAAAAACACTTCCAACCTCTGCTAAAGGTACCGAAGACAAAAGGCAGCAACAAAGACTTCAGAGTACCACCATGATGACAATACAGTCCTTAAGCTTCTCACATCCAAAAGAGACAATCCAGTAAAACAAACTATTTATTAATTGGTGTATATAGATCACTTCAGATGAAACTTACAACAATAGCAAAGAGCGTACTTCACATCCTATTGCCAGCACAAGTCCATAAGGACTGCCATAAAAAGACAAATCTATATCGCCAGCTCACCAAGAGCGATCCAGGTAATCAAGCAATACTACAGCTCCCCGATCACCACATGTAAACAACCTCAGTTAAAATATGTACTTAACATGACGTTTCCATAGAAATATCACAACCATAGCTCATTTCTAATGGTAATCCAATAATAAAAAAAATAATAAAAAACCTGAATCTACAAGACAAGTGTATATATTGCAATGATCGCAATATTACCATTAGAAATCTATATACAATCTATATTAGTATGCAATATTATTATCTTTTGTGTAGAAACAATGCTATTGGTTAGTCACTCTGCTCAATAGCTCTTGCGAACCAATGATGCACTTATGTTTCTGTTGCCTTATTGGCTATGAATTTTACGAATGAAGCATTTTCTGATATTTTATTTGGTCGTTAGTTCTCCCCTTTACCTATATGAATTCAATGTTTTAGCCACAACCATTGGTTATTAATCAACCAGGATGTAAAAAATGAAGAAATGATTGGTTAAGTCTTCTTTTTAAATGGGAAGTAGTAACAAGTTTTATGATGTGATGAAGGCTGAAAAGCCGAAAACGCTCATCTGTTGTCATTTTATTATTTTGTGTATTCCACTTGACTTGAACACTCGTTCATTTAATAGTTTGTTTTACTGGATTGTCTTTTTTGGATGCGAGAAGCTTAAGGACCGTATTGTCGTTGTGGTGGTGCTCTGAAGTGTTTTTCCTTTGTCTCTTTCTGGAGTTGGTCACTGTGTAGTGAGGTGGAATTCTGTTGTTTTACTTGGATTTTGGAGCATTTTTTTCTTCCACTTCCTTTCATGCCTGTCTTACTGTTTTACATTTTAGCAATTTAAAAATGCCTAAATATCACCCACCAGGAATTCTCTGACTACATAGCAAATTAAATCTTGAAGCTTTGGATCCAGAAATTCAATTTATTTCTCACTATAAGTAGAAAAGCCAAGAAAACTGAAAATGTATAGTGTTTCACATTTTTGCATGTCACTGGGGAAGAAATCTTGAAGGTATTTGATACTATTATATATTTTGAGGAGGAGAAAGGTAAAATAGCAGCAATTACAGGTAAATGTAATAATTATTTTAAGTCTACAGAAATGTGCCCTTCACATACCATTTGGTCTTTACAATGGCAGAACAATAGATACTTATGATACTAAGCTAAATAATCAAGCCAGCGACTGTGAATTTGGTGAGATGCATGCTTCATTAAGAGAACACAGAAGAGTTTTATGGTATAAGAAATGCTCAAATAAGGGTCAGGTTATTAAGACAAGCAGGCCAGTCCTTATCAAAAGTTGTAGATATATGCAGAGCAAGTGAAACTACAAGACCATTGTTAAAAATTATTAACTGAAGAAACATGTATAAGGTAAAATGGAAAGAATATAAAAATACAAACAAAGGGAGAATGTTTTTAACAGAAATGCATTTGAAAAACAGCAGTGTAAAAATGCATTGGAACAGTATTGGAGACAAGAAAGAGAGGCATGATTCACAGAAAAAATACTGCAAATTTGAAATTCAAGCCTATTGCACTAAATGTGGCTAAAAGCATGAGAAAAATGATTGGTCTACTTTTAATCAATTTTAAGAACCTGTGTTAGAAAAAGACATTTTTCAAAAATGTGTAAAAAGATAAGTATGTTCAAAAGAATCGGCAACATAAAAATGATTTACATCAAAAACTTCCTCTGGTGAGAACTACTGAAGTGAAAATAGTTAATGCAATGAAGGCTGAAAATATATCTAAAACCCTCAGATAAGAATGCAAGTCAGATTATTTAAAGTAATCATAGCTGCATAATGTAATTTTTTGTCTGAAGATACCTCTGAAGCACCAGGTTAAGCTGTGCTAAAAAAACAGTGTGTACATTGTTAGCATATTAACAACAGCATATAGAATCAGTGGGAGAAATGTTATTGGCATGTGAATACAAAAATAAGAAATATGCAATTGTGATCCAAACTGTAGCTCTTAAATGTTATACTAACATTTTAGGATATCTGGCTTGTGAGAAACTAGATATAGCAAATAAAATTATATGGTGAAAACAAAAAGTAGACATGTTTGAGAACAATTGCGCAGATGAATATACATCTTAAATACAGTGCAGAACCATAGCATTGATACCTTCCTTGTCTGTGCTGATTTATTTATAGGCTTAAGAAGTTTGTCAGGAGAACTTCATATACCAATAAATCCTGATGCTCTGCCAGTGACACGTGCTCCAATAAAAATGGGCAGGAAGTAAACTTCATTATGAAGTAATTAGAGACAATGGAATGAGTACATAGTATGTTTACTACTCTAAAGCAAACACAATTTGCAGTTGAACTGATATGCAAAATTGGAATAAAGTAATTATAAAGGACCATTTCCTGTTGTTTGCAGCTGAGGAAATGGTCACAGTATTGCCAGTTATTTATTTTTAGTCATAGATTCAAGTATGTGATTCTAATAGTTAAAGCTAAATGACAAAGATTGAAATTATATAGATTTAATATGCCATTAGGACCATCCAAAGTCATTTGATTTCTTTTTGGTATTTTATTAGTACCAGAAGTGTTCCAAAGCATTATTACACAGTTAATCAAAGGATTGCAGTGTGTTGTAAGAATAAGGAATGATCTCTTATGATGTGGTTCAACACACAAAAAGAGCATGACAAGTGACTGACACAACTGTTAAAAAGACAGAAAAATCTCAAATTAAAGCAAATGTGAAATAAGACTGAGAAGTCTAAATTACATGTATCACACTGCAACATCACAAGACTGAAATTTGCACAGAAAAAAATCAAAGCTACTGTGAAAATGGCAAAGCCTGAAGTCAAGCAAACATTACAGGTGTTTCGAAGAATGGTGTTCTGTCTTGCAAAGTTTTATATCTCTGTCTAAGATAAAAGTTTATAGATGATACGTCTACAATAACTATGTACCTGAAAAGTATTTTAACACATATAAAATATAACTAGGCTTTCCATTTCAGTACACCAAGAACCAAAAAAAAAAAAAGTTTTTGTATCCCTGCAATAATTCACTGTTATCACTACAGTACTTATGCACATCTCTCGTTACCAATTAAATAGGCTAAGTTACAAAAATATTAAAGTGCTTAAATGCATAGAGAAATACAACACTAACATTACACCATCAATATAAGCATAGTATAATCACAACAGAGCAAGCTTCTATTACTTTGTATAGCAATCACATATAAGCCACAATGATAGGGATCAATATCACATCATTGAATCACAATTAAGTAAATGCCTCTTTGTTGAACACCTATTCAGCGAACATACTATTCATAGAATTTTTCAGTGAAAAGTTTCCTAAGGCAAACTGATGGTAGTCCACCCTAGCGACCGTAAACAAAGCCATAAAACTTAACACCTACACAGGTGGGGTTGTGCCCTCCACACCCCCCTAACTAAATATACCAACTCCAAGATCGCACTACAGTTGGAAAAAGGGAAAATTCCATATGGTGGCCAACTATCAGTTTGCCTAGGAAACTTTTTGCTAAAAACTTAGTTTAAAGAATAGTATGTTCACTGAATAGGTGTTTGACAAAGAGACATTTGCTTAATTGTGATTCAACAATGTGATATAGACCATAGTGATAGTACTACAGTAATATCAATGTGCGATACTTTAAATATTTATTGAACACAACATACTTTGTTCTAATTTTCTGTTCTGCAAAATATCACAGTTGTATCATTGTATTATTAATATGCATAACTTTTTTTTGTCTTATAAAAAAATGTGCAATAATATATATGTGTGTATGTATGTATGTATGTATATATATATATATATATATATATATATATATATATATATATATTTCATAATAATCATTTTCATTTTGAATACAGATAGACTAATAAATTAACAAACATGAAACTTTTTTTCAAACTGGATTAACATACCTTTTTATAATATTTACTGATATACAACACTAACACTGTCTTCCACCCTGTGGATTTTTATCCTATATGCACTTTTATAATAAGACAGTTGATAATATTTTAATGACATACAGCACTAACTTCCAGTCTGAGTTATTAGTGTCCAATATATAGTTCAGTATTTAGTAATAATAACCCTGGGAGGTTTTTTTTTCATATTTAAAAGGTAAAATGTTTCTATAGTGATAGGTTTGAGAAACTTTTTCACATCTAGATAAATATACCCCCAGATTCACTATCCTTCTGTGCAGAACTACCTTAGTCCTGCATGAAAGCGGCCTTTAGGAGCAAGTCGGCAGCACGCCATGCATATTAATGAAGGTGCACTGCCTGAGCTCCTAAACATACATGGAGCATGTATGAGTGCAGGGGGCATGTCTGAGAGCAGAGCTCTCAGAATATACACGCCCCTGCAATGAAGAACAGCAGAGTATGAATAAAAGAATGAGCGAGACCACTCATAGGTGTTCACATACCCCAGCAGCATCCCCCCACGTTTACAAGAGCAATAGTTAAAACATAAAATATAACGAATTTTTTTTTTATGAAACAGATTAAATGTAACCGTAGGTGCACAGGTTTGCCCATCACTTAGCTATGGTTAATGCAGCTTAAATGGCACAAGAGGATAAAAAGCAAGATATAAGCAAATAAAGCAGTACAGCAATAGTGTAGTGGGCAGAGGATTTGCCTTACATGTAGTCATTCCCAGTTTAAGTCCCATCCATTTTCCATGTCAAATCACTGTATGATCAATTTATTTTCTTGCATAACCTACGATAACATATATTTATAACATTTATATATTTGTAACATATATTTGTGAACTGGAGTACTGCATTAAATGCAGATGTGAGGTGTCATTGTCATAATGTTGCAAAGTTCACAGATAATCACAAGTGCCCCATACAGTATATGTACACATGAATCAGGGTTACAAATGGAACGTAAAATGTATAATGAATGGTAACTCCATAGAGTTACCAAATCCGCCACCTTCCCAAGAACCATTAGAGATTACTGTTTAAATTAGTGCAGTGGTAAGCGGGAGTAAGCACTAGTAAGCGAATGTAAGCACTATTAAGCAGTAGTAAGCAGGAGTATGCATATTTAAGCAGTAGTAAGTGAGTTTAAGCCCATTTGCATGGGGGTAAGCAATGCACTCACAAGTTAAGCAATATTGAAGCTAACTCTCTGTAAGCATATTTCACCGAAGGCTAGCATAGTTTACCTCATGCAAACCTGCTTACACTTGCTTAAAAGTGCCTTAATCACTCTTTATGCAACAGCTGCTGTTCTGGCCAGAAACAAAATAAACAGCCTTTGTAAGTCTAGAACCCAGGACCATATACACTACAGTCACAGTAGTTAACCACTAAGCCATCACAGCAGAAGATAAGACTGAGGTATCACCAAACATATCCTCACTATAGGAAATTCAAACTGAACATGTGAAAGAAATCTATATACAGTCTTTTGTTGTATAACCTACTAAATAACATAAATATGTGAACTGGAGGACTGCATTAAGCCCAGATGTGAGGCGTCATTGCAATAAAGTGTTGAAATCCCCTAATAAACACAAGGACTGCATACAGTGTACGTACACATGAATCATGGATACCAAACACATGCATAAAATGTAATGAATAATAAATCAATGCCACAATGCAAATATATTGCAACTTAAATATTAAGCAACGCTAAGCATTGCACAGCCCAGCTTAGTAGGTGTAAGCAATGTGTAGTCCAGCTAACTCAGTCTGCCCATTGGTATAAACCTTTAAGCAATGCCAACCTTAGGTAAGCAGGTTTGCCCATAGCTTAGCCTTTTCAAAACTGTCCAATCATGGCAAAGTGCAGGAAACCGGCCTTATTTAAATCCAACAGGTGGGAATACATCTCATAACTGGTTGTCACTTCCCCTTGTAGGCACTATGTCTGGAATGGGAGAGGCTGTGCATTTTTGGGTGCAGTGCTGGGGCATCCAGGAGTCCAGAGTCATGGCAGGACTCCTTGTGAAAGAGCATGACATGAGACTGCTGTAGGGCCAGTACCATGGTTTCCAATACAAAGCGGAAGCCTGGGTCCATCTCGCCTATAACCTCACCAGTGCAACTGGCATACCCCGAACTGGTGAGCAGGTCAGGCATCACTATGCCGACCTGAAGCAGCGAAAGGGGGATCTCTTGGATCAGTGGATCCAAGAGGGTAGGAGGACAGGGGAGGTCCCAGCTTTGTGTAAGTATCAGTCCACTACCTGTTTAATAATTGCTAGCTCATGTATATTATGGATAGGTATGGCTAAATATTCCTGTTATGTCTTTCACAGAGGCAAGTGAGTGGGCTATGAACCAGGAAGCCCATGGATGTCGCTTAGAGTGGTTGTGACATGAGGCAGGTTAGTAATACTCTTGCATGTACTGTCATAGGAAATAAATCTAAAAGTAGTTCATAGGTTCATAGGTTGGTACTAGGCTATCAGCCCTATGGCCTATACAAGCCTAGTCATAATTCCCTGGCTATTTCTTCCCATGCTATTTACTTCCCTGGACCCTTGTTTGGCAGGGCGACTGACATGATCCCCGGGGTGAACTTCCTTTCTCCCATCCAATCATCAAGGTTCCTTTTGAAGAGGGCCAAAGAGGCACTCTGCTTGACATGTATGGGCAGTCTATTCCAGAGTCTGGGGAGTCTCTGGGTCAGGAATCTATCCCGGCAGCATGTTTTGTTTATTGTGATGACAAGATTTAGATCCCTGGAGCATGTGGCTCTGAGGGACTGAGATTTCTTTAAGTGTAGCATGTCCAACAGCTCTGGGTTTAACATGGCCTTGTATGTTAAGCAGAGATCGCCTCGGAGTAGACGATATGCGACAGAGGATAGCTGGAGTTTTTTAAGGCGGTCAGCATAGGGCATTTGCTTTAGGCCTGTGATTCTTTTAGTGGGGTATTTCTGTGGCCTTTCCAGTTGTTGCAGATGTCTTGAGAGGTACATACCAAATGGGAAATTGTATTCTATAATGGGTCTAATGAGGGATGAGTACAGTGGGACAATGACCTCCTTTTTCTGGATGAAAAGCCCTTAGTGATGAGGTGTGCCACATAGAAGGATTTCATGACTGTTGTGGTGATGTGGCTATTGAAGGTGAGACCACTGTCCACCTGTGTCCCTAAGTCTCTTATCACACTTTTGGTGTTTAATGTACTGCCACCTATGTGGTAATTCATGGGTACATGTTTTTTCCCAAAGGGGATAACTATACATTTCTTGGCATTGAGCTTGAGCCCATGGCTCTGGCACCAAGCATCTGTTTCTGTAATGCCCTTTTGTAGAGTATCCACAACATTTGGGGATTCAATAATGGCTTCCAGTTTGCAGTCATCTGTGAACTTTGTTAGCCAGAGTCCTTTAGTGTTAGCCTTTACTTCAGAGAAGTAGATGCCAAACAAGAGAGGTCCCAGGACTGAACCTTGAGGTACTCCACTTGTCACTTGTCTGGAGCTGGATTTGGAGTCAGCTACTTTTACAGTGTGGGTTCTGTCAGTAAGCCAGTTGGCAACCCATCGAGTGACGTAGGGATTAATGCCCAGCTTAGTAAGTTTATCTATGATTCCAGAGTGGAGGATGGTGTCAAAAGCCTTGGTGAGGTCCAGATAGGCTGTGTGGACTGCCTTACCCTCGTCCACAGATCTGGAGACTGATTCAAAGAAGTTAATAAGGTTCAGGAGAAAAGATCAGCCCTTCATGAACCGAAACTGGGTGAGGTCCAGTGTTTTAAGGTTGACAATGTTTTTGTTTATAAGTTCCATGATAATACGTTCTATGGCCTTGCAGATCAGGCTCATCAGACTGATGAAGCGGTAGTTCCCGGGATCCAAGGTGGATCCCCCTTGTAGAGTGGGATAACTGTAGCTGTGCGCCACTCAGTGGGCATGAAGCCTGAGGTGAGGGTATGATTAAACATGACACTTAAGTGAAGTGCCAGTTCATTTTGTAGTTCATGTAGTACACAGCCCGGGATGTCATCTGGTCCCATGGATGCTGTATTCTTAGCTTTAGAAAGTGTGTTTTTTACCTGTGTGGCCGTTATTACCAGAATTTGGCAATCTTCCAGTATTGAGATGGGCCATTCAGGCGGTGAGAGGGGGGTGAAGTTGGCACTGAATTGATCTGCCAGGATATTGGCAATATCCTTGGGATCAGTATATTTAATGCCATTCTGTTGTAGCTCAGAGCAGATCTGAGCATTGCCATTTAGATTCTTGACATAGTTATAGAATGCCTTGTGGTTGTCTTTGGAATCTTTGGGAATTTTATTTTCGTAACTAGCTTTGGAGGATTTTATGAGGGATCTCAGCTTCTTACTGAGGCTAGTAAGGGAGTTTTTTGCATCCTGGGATTTTCCTCTTTTCTGCAACAGTTTTTTCCTTTTGTTGTAAAGTTTGTTTAAGGCAGGGGACCACTGGATTGTCTTCCTTTTTTTGGAGGAGAGCATCTTGGTTCTATTTGGGATGGCATGATTCATTCATGAGTGGATGTGCTCATACACTGCCTTAGTGTAGGACTCAGCAGTCGAACTTTCAGTTCCCGTTTGCATGGGTGTTATGAAGTTTGTAACTTCTGACTTGAGTAGAATGAATTTGGCCTTGGAGAAGTTTTGTATGGAGGTTTCCTTACTGGGGGCAGGGGGTGGGATGTGGATGTTAAGGGTGATTAGCTTATGGCCTGACTTGACCAACAAGGGGGTGACCATAGGTGTGGAGCATTGATTTCCTATGTTGGTAATGACCAGGTCTAGGATATTGGTGCCCCTGGTGGGACTATGGATTAGTTGATCCAGGGCATTGGAATTTATGAATTCCAAGAACTGTTGGGTGAAGGTGTTGGTGCAAGAGTAGTTTTCCCAGTTAATGGCAGGGTAGTTGAAATCACCCAGTATTAGGGTGTTCGGTTGTATATTAATATTTTCCAGTATGTTTAGAAAGGTGTAGAAAGTTAATTGACTGTATAAAACCTATATTGTTTAAGGCATGTACTGCATACACCAGAGAATATGGCAGGAAGAGTCTCATATAGGCTGTATGTAAATAAAGGCATAATAGTCTGTCAATAAAGGTCTAACTGCTGGACTGCATGTGTTTACTCTGGTATCATATGGTAATACAGATTTGCAATCACTTAATAGTACTGTTGTATTAAGCACTGTTACCAACACTGTGTTACATAAATAAAACGGTTTACTATTAAATGTGATGCATGCACTCCAATCGAACCAGCCCCATCGGCGTTTGCCGAACCGAAAAACACCAGAAACCATTCGGCGAACGAAACGCGAACGATCGACACGACCGACATTACCGCGGCTCAATACACATCCCACCATCCATCCATGGGGGGGATGGGGGTTTGCTTTTTTATCTGGGCGTCGGGTGTTGGTACGCGTTACGCTTTCAGAAGCGTGCAATGCGCTGCGCAAAAAAACGGATCGACAAGTAATGTCTGTATATGACTGGTGTAATCCCAAGAGGTCATATAGTACAACCACATGTGTGATTGTGGGGTTGTTCATACGGCAGTACTTCCCTTTGGGATCGTGCAGTACATGGACATGGACTGACACATGACACACCAGGAATACTTCTCTGATATGTAATCAGAGGACAGCAGATAGTATAATAAGGTTTGTAGCATGGAACATGCATTGGGAAGGAAAGTAGACACCAGGTATACCCTTAATATTGCATTCAGCAGACAGGTGAAAGACAACCCATGTATGCAGCACTACAGATGCAATGGGGAATTACTAGACAACACCAGGGAGTGTATCCATATATTACAGTTGTCACTATAGGTTCATTGAGCAGAATATCTGGCATGTACTGAGCAATACTTACACATGACACTCCAGTGGGTGACATTATGGAGTGAACGTAGTAGCCCCTCACATGCTGACGATGTTTGGACATACACAAGGTGAACACTGAATAACAGCAGTGAGGCCATGTACAACCTATTCCACTCAGGTCAAGGAGGTAATGGAGTAACAGGTCTTGTGTTGTGATCACTTGTCTAGGCATTTAGAGGAATGATACGTTAATGAGTGGTATTAATGAGTGTATGTTACCAAGTGTGATGCAGGATCGGGAACTTATGGGGAATAGACATAGGACTGTCTGTAAAATCATGAACAGGTAGGTATTAAGGTGGAGTGTGTGTGTGTGTGTGTGTGTGTGTGTGTGTGTGTGTGTGTGTGTGTGTGTGTGTGTGTGTGTGTGTGTGTATACTGTTACAAGTCTTAAAGTGCGTTTCTTGTTTTAACCCCACAGGTGGCGAGGTGGGTCAGGGTCCCTCCTGCATGCAATCTAATGTTGGTATCCATACAGACAACAAAGATGATGACAATACTGTTGAGGCACAGGTGGGGTTGTCAGGGGCCGAAACTGTGCCATCATTTGACATCCCCCTCTTAGCCACCCCAACCCCGCACACAGTTTCAGTCCCTATACATACCCCATCACCAGTGGCCATAGCAAAGGGACAGTTGGCAGTTGGTGGCAGTGCACAGAAGAGTGTGGTATCCATGCCTATTGTGTCTAGCCACAGCAGGCATAGCCAGATGTCTGGCAGGGCACCACAAAGGCAGATGTTCCAGGGTGCTCGTGGTAGGGCCGCTGGTCATCATGCCCCTGGCAGAAGCGCCACAACTGGTACCACCAGGCGCATGTTTCAGGCTGTTATGGGGGTGCAGGCACGTATGGAACTCTACACCAGACAGGGCCTGAGGCTGCAGATGGCTGCTCTCACATCTGCAAGTGACAACTTCCATGAATTGTCTGGTGCCTTCCATGCTCATACTGAGGTCATGGATAGACGGTTTGGTGAGATGATGGGCCTCATCAACCATGGTTTGTCTGTGCTTGAACATGTGGTGGGAGTGTGGCGACAGCCACATGGACGTAGGCCAGCAACACCAACAGCTGGCGGTCAATGTGGAAGGTGCTAGGACACCAAGGCACTCCCATAGTGGAAGTACCAGTCCCAGCACTGCGGGGGTGTGCTGTCCACACCACACAACAGCAGGCCATGAGCATGTGGTCCTGGCCAGTCCCAGGAGGGACTTGGTTCCAGCAGACATCTGTCATCATCAGAGGAGAGTAGCACATTGAGGCCTGTACCTGGACATGCCCATGGAACCCCTGGCAGGCACAGTCCGCATGTCCATGACCGGAGGCGGTGAACTGCACACCCTGCCAGGCATGGTCTGCAGCTGTCCAAAAACACTTGTATAGGGCAGCCACATGGCAGAACTGTGTGCATGCATACCCACACACTATACGAACACACCTAGGGCAACCCCATACCTACTCACACCACATCATCATGCCCAGTTCAACTAATTATACCCCTCACCCACACACATGGTGTCAAATGTATGGCCCATCCTCGGGGTCTGGCAAACCAACAACACACCCTGTGCATATGATGATACCTGTGCTACATCCCTGTCATCCATAACATCGATGCAGGGACAGGCTAATATGGTTCTGATGCACACGGTGACTGTAGTACAGTGTACCAATGTACTGCAGCGTAACATGTTGTCAGGAGTAATGTTTAATGCATACATGTCAGGTGGTGTAGCCATCCAGCAATGATGCATTATAGCTGTTAGTAACACTTGGTGATTGTGGTCTCCATAATGTTATCCTTTTGTGTTGTAGGTGTAAATGTGTCAGCAGGAGGATGGTCTGCAGTCATATTCCACAAGGGGTATGGCACTGTGGTGACACCATGGTTGTGACATATTTGGGGTACAGTTGAACAAATGTCACAGGCATGGTGTCACCACAGTGCCATACCCCTTGTGGAATATGGCACTGTGGTGCTACCATAGCTGTGACATATCTGGGGTACAGTTGAACAAATGTCACAGGATTGTATAACAGTTATTGCCTGTGCCACATGGACAGGTGACCCGCTGGGATATGTATAATCTGCAACCTGATGTAGATCCATCAACATACAAGCACAAAATTGGCACCACCAGCCGCATGTTTCAGGCTGTCATGGGGGTGTAGGCATGTATGGAACTGTACAGCAGACATGGCCTGAGGCCGCAGAAGGCTACTTTCACATCTGCAAGCAACAACTTCCATGAACTGTCTGGTTCCCTCCGTGCTCATACCAAAGTCATGGATAGATGGTTTGGTGAGATGATGGGCCTCATCAACCATGGTTTGTCTGTGCTTGAACATGTGGTGGGAGTGTGGTGACAGCCGCATGGACGTAGGCCAGCAACACCAACAGCTGGCGGTCAATGTGGAAGGTGCTAGGACACCAAGGCGCTCCCATAGTGGCAGTACCATCCCCAGCACTGCATGGGGTGCGCTGTCCACACCACACAACAGCAGGCCATGAGCATGTGGTCCTGGCCAGTCCCAGGAGAGACCTGGTTCCAGCAGACATCTGTCATCATCAGAGGAGAGTAGCACATTGAGGCCTGTACCTGGACATGCCCATGGAACCCCTGGCAGGCACAGTCCGCATGTCCATGGCTGAAGGCGGTGAACTGCACACCCTGCCAGGTATGGTCTGCAGCTGTCCAAAAACACCTGTATAGGGCAGCCACATGGCAGAACTGTGTGCATGCATACTCACACACTATACGAACACACCTAGGGCAACCCCATACCTACACACACCACATCCTCACGCCCAGTTCAACTAATTATACCCCTCACCCACAAACATGGTGTCAAATGTATGGCCTGCCCTTGGCCTCTGGCAAGCCAACAACACACTCTGTGCATTCGATACCTGTGTCACATCCCTGTCATCCATAACATCAATGCAGGGACAGGCTAATATGGTTCTGATGCACACGGTGACTGTACTACAGTGTACCAATGTACTGCAGTGTAATATGTTGTCAGGAGTAATGTTTAATGCATACATGTCAGTTGGTGTAGCCATCCAGCAATGATGCATTATAGCTGTTAGTAACACTTGGTGATTGTGGTCTCCATAATGTTATCCATTTGTGTTGTAGGTGTACATGTGTCAGAAGGAGGATGGTCTGCTGTCATATTCCACAAGGGGTATGGCACTGTGGTGACACCATGGCTGTGATATATCTGGGGTGCAGTTGAACAAATGTCACAGGTTTGTATAACAGTTATTGCCTGTGCCACATGGAGAGGTGACCCGCTGGGATATGTATAATCTGCAACCTGATGTAGACCCATCAACATACACACACACACACACTCTTACTTGGCAACACTGGGACTAGAACCCTACCTAGGTATGTAGTGCTACTGAACTGTGTGGCTTTCATTGCACACATTACACAGCATTTAGGGTGAGGTGTGTTCCAGGTTACATGTTACATGCAGAACATCCCCAGACATGTACAGTATGGTAATGGGGGATGTAATGGTTGTACATGGACAAAACATAGTGTGACATACCATCATATACACATTAACAGACACATAAGAAGCAGATACACATCTGAGAGACCTGGGCCTATGAGTGCAAACTAACTTGTCCGTGTGTCTAATGTGTTACAGGTAGGCTACACACAGCACATGCATAACTCAGCTGGATTGTGGTATCAGTTACCTGTATGGTTGATGGTGACAGTGGTCACCATAAAGTGGTACATGAGACATATACTGGGTGTACCATGGTGTAATAACAGTGTACACAGCACCCACATTCCCCAGTGGATGACACTCTGACATACCCACCTTCACACATTGCCCACATCTGCGATATAACCCATTGTATATCACAACAGTGGTACTACAGGGATATGTATCTAATGCACATGCCACAGGCATAGTAGGGTGTTGCATTGTCATGCCTCACCTATGGGCAGCAACAACACTATCTGTACTACTGTGTGGCAATGCATATTATAATGGGAGTATGTGGCCTCGGAATGCTGTACCCTACAGATATATAAACATGCACACATATGCACACTTGCCAGAACTCAATGGGTATCCCATGCCTATCGACCCATTTGTACAACACTGTTGTGCTGGTACTGCAAGACTCATGTAGCCAGTAGGGAGAGGAGCATAACAGGGTACATGTAATGTCTACTACAGCAGCAGCCACATCTGACTATGGCAATAGGTGTTGCGGTGGTTGTGAAGGCCCACATGGAATTCCCAACTACAGGTGTACTAACACACAGACACTGCTATCCTCAGTAATGCACACATACACATGTCAGAAGTGGGGTGCATCACTACAGCTGGTCATAGCTGTGTACCTGGCTATTGTCCATGGAGAGATGGGTTGTGTAGGAGATGTGTGTATAGTGGTATCATGCCACCTGCCATGTGCCAGCAGGCAATCTATCGACAGACACCACTGTGGTGACCCTCAGGGTGAGAATGGCATGCATCAGCCAATCCTCTGGGTGCCTCCTGCACATGGCCACTGAGGTGATCTAGTTGACATGTATGCAACATGTATTACAACACATGGTTAGTGTCTGTGATGGAGACCTGTACCCAAGCATGTTCTATTGACTGTGGTAGTGTAGTGGAGGTACCCATGGCATGTGGTGCATACAGGGTGTTGTCTCCTATATGTGCCAGTTATTACATAGCTGAGCAGACATGTCAGTGTCAATCAAGCATGGGTTGCCTGTACTTATCCAAGCTGGATACCTGCCATCTGCACAGCTGTACAGGGACTGACAGACATCAGCTTGGCAAGTAGCTATGCAGTAAGATGAATGTGTCGACAGATAGACGTTTGACAACAATATGTATCCCACTACTACATGTTGGAAGCCCTCACTGACATGTGCTGTATAGACAGTAGTCTACAGTTACATTCCACATGTTGGATCATTATCCAGTAGGGGATATATACTGTGACACAGCTCACACACCAGGAACACGACAGCGAGGCCTCAGAGTCCAGCTATGCCTGCAGGTGTGCTTGTTGTCAGTACTACATTTAGCACTCTACTCTTGTCTGGGAAAGCACTGTTAACAGTAGTACTGTCATGATACACTACATGCCAGTGTTACAGCACGTACCCTGGGTTACTACCCTTGTATGTAACACATTCACAAGGATAACAGTGCTGTACAGGGCTCATATACTTGTGTGCCCCAGACATATATTCAAACCCCTTGCTACTGTAATGACAGCACATAGATGCATGTATTGTACATGGCATTACATACATGTATTACAGATGCCATTATATTACTGTTGCATCAAATATGTTGTTATATCAAAATGTACACTTATCAGATACATACGGTAAGATACATCTGGGAAGGTATACACAACCGTGCTGTTTACACATGACAGGAATATGGAAGCAGTGGTGGTGCTGCGGTAGCGTTGTCACCTCACAGTAAGACGCTGTCCTGTTTGATTCTCAGCTAGAGCGTCTTCTCTGTGGAGACATGCGTGAATGGGCATACCTTCGTTGAAGATTGTGCATCAGGACTGGTAACTTGGCATGTAAAAATCAACTACCAATCATTAGCGGACCGGAGTTCCGCTGTGGTGACCCCTAACCAGGAAAAGCTGAAAGACACAGCAATATATATATATATATATATATATATATATATATATATATATATATATATATATTGATATATGTCTACATGTACATACATATGTATATTCATACATATGTCTGTTTACACATCTGCATAGTGTGTCATATATATATATATATAGCCATTTGTAGATCTCTTTGTGTATATATATATATATATATATATATATATATATATATATATATATATGTGTGTGTGTGCGTGTGTGTGTATAGGTATATATGTATGCACATCCTATGTGTACAGATATACCTATTTATGTTGATATATATGTAGATATCTTTAACTATATGTGCATACATATCTGTTACAATATACCTATTTATGTCGATATATATGCAGATATCCATAACTATGTGTATATTTATATATTTGAGTGTTTATATGTATATGTATATATATATATATATATATATATATATATATATATATATATATATATATATATATATATATGTGTGTGTGTGTACATATATATATATATATATATATATATATATTTATTTATTTATTTTTATTTATTTTACATTTGTTAACCGGGCTAGTCTGGCTGGATACATGTCCATTTTCAGCAGAGGCCCGAGGAGAAAAGCTCCACTATCATACTATACCTTTACAGTTTAAAAAGATACAATAGTAAAAATAACAATAACAATCAATCAAACAGTAAAACAAACAAAATAATGACAAAAGAAAAGTAAAGTAAAATTGAATGTACAGTATTGCCGGGCTTGTGTGGCTTGATACATGTATATTTTCTACAGAGGGTTGAGGAGGAAAGCTCCACTATCATACTAGAGACTATATAATTTAACAGAAACACTAGAACAGAAAAGAATCAAACTTTGTGAAAAAGCAAGATACAATTAAGTATACCAAGTTAGTTGTGAGAGCAGGTAGTGTATGAGTTATCAGTCAGGATTTGTGCAAGGGCATAGCCAGTGATTTTGTAAATGATTTCTAATCTGTTTTTTGAAAAGGTGACATGAGGCTAGGGAGGTCAGTCCAGTGGGAAGTTTGTTCCAATATGATCCGATAGTGTTTGCAAATAAGGAGTCTCCTGCTTTATTATGAGATTTGATAGTAGCTACTAGGAGCTTGTTGGCTGAACGAAGTGAAGTGAGATTTGTATAAGGTGTGATAAGGTTGTTCAATATGGGTGTGTTGGAGGGGTAATGTAGAATTTTAAAAGTGAGGACTAATTGCTGCAGGAGTATTAGATTTGGAAGTTCTAGCCAGTTGAGTTTCTTTAAGTTAAGACAGTGATGAGTACAGAATGGAGAGCCAGTTGCAAATCTGGCAATGCTATGGTAGGCTAAATTAAGTTTCTGAAGGTTAGCTTTAGAAATGTTAATAAAGGAGGAAGAGGCATACAGTAGTGTGGAGATGAGGTGAGTTTGGGCAAGTGATACTCGGGATGTGGCAGTAAGAAAGGGCTTAAGTCTGTAAAGGGCTCCTATCTTTTTATTTACTGTCTTGATAGTTAAATCAATGTGATAGTCAAAGTTAAGATGATTGTCTATGGTGACACCTAGCAGTTTTGTGGAATAGTCAGGTTTGATGATAGTGCCATTGCAGGACACAATGGAAAAAGTGATTGGAATGGATTTAAGGGTTGGGGTGAAGAGTAGAAGTTTGTTTTTTTTGGGATTTAGGAGGAGACAGATGTGTTGAAACCATTTTTCTGCTGTTGTGAAAACCAATTGGGTAGAGGAGTGGAGTTCTACAGGGGATGGAGCAGAGCAGATGAGAGTAGAATCATATCTACATCTGTGAGATATATATATCCGTATATGTATGTAGATATGTATATGTGTGTGTGTGTGTGTGTGAGTATATATATATATATACATATATCTATATATATTTATATTTATATATATAGATGAATATATATATATATATCTATACACATATATAGATAAATATATATACATAAATGTTTGTCATATGTTCAGAACATGGAGTGGAGTCCTACCTCAGCACCAATAGTCCCAACCTCTTAGTGCAAGGGGATGCCATGTATGTATTGCAGGTATATATGTAGACTGTTGCTACTGTAATAGGGGATGTCTTAACAGACATGTTGTCTGTGGAGGTCACATATCCTTTTGACGTGCGCCATTGACTACTGACAGACATCCTAAGGACATCATATTATAGTACCACTGCTAGGACAGTAATGATCGTGTGGAATACAGCAAAGATATGACCAATATATGTGGACATTCTGGCACTCTGTGGTCAGTCCAGAGGTGTACACATATCCCCTTCATGCAAGACATGTGGACCACGTCTCCCAATGTGGATGTTAATAGCCATGTACATGGGTATATCACGTAAATACTGGACTACATATGCCCACACACTTTATGCATGAACACACGCCAGTCTGTCCTGACACATAATACCTGGTAGTGCAGAGGTCACATGGCCACATACTACCCAGTAGTTAGTGACATATATCTGTACAGAATCCCACAGCTTTGTCAGAAATACACAACAGTTATGGTGGCCTGGCAGCAGTATGTCTTGCAAATAACTGGACATAACAGCACACTGGGTAATTACATTAGGCTGCTAAGCATGTCACAAAGCACTGTGCACACTACAGGCAGACTGCCACAACACTGGACTACATTTTGTATGGGGGAATAAACATGTACCTGTGATTATAGTGGGCTATACACGCATGTCACAGCACAGAGTAACAGACACCTGTGAGAAAGTGCATACCCACAACCAATGTAAACACAGCCACAGCCACATATGGTACACAAGCTTATGGCTTACACTATATGGACTGTCTGATAAACACCATCCTCATATGTGCCGCTCACACACTAACCCTACATACACTGGTTCATGGCACAGTTTGGTCCGATGGCTGTCTGTGGTATGGGACCCTACAGACATGGGTACCATACACTGGAGCAGCATGTAACATCAGATAGAACAGGACCAAGAACAATGGCATCTACCACAGTCTGTGCACAGCCCAAGGTGCGTATGAGCAATATACATACAGTCGACAATCACCCTAAATACACAGACCCCAGTACTGTGCACACAACTTCAGAATGCCCAAGTTATGTCCACAGAAACAACCCCTACTATACATAACATGTCTAGCAGTCTGATATCTGACTGGCTTGTTATCAGGTATGATGTCAATAAATAATGGTGTACAGAGCATATGCACCTCTTACTGCATGACATATGTACAAAGGTTGACAGACTTATGGCTGCAGCTACGAACACTGGCTCAATATTGGCATGTTGCTGTGATAACTTCATACATTTACTGTCGTACCAGGGTTGTTGTGACATATGTCCTATGAGAGATATGAAGTCAGTAACTCTCATGGCTGTCACCATGTACTGACTGCAATCCTCACACGATGCTTCTGCAGTTCTCAGATAGGTGTTCTGTGAGTAACACAAAAAACAAAAGGCTCTACACATTGCCCAGTCTGCAGATATCCCTACAGATGGGAGTTTCCTCAAAAACATAGCACTTCATGACAGGTATTAAAACATGTAGACCAGCCATATCCACACACACCCTGTTAAACCGACATTACTCCAAATGTAGAATAACAAGACTTACATTCTGTAGTCACGTCTGGCACATCCCACTCTTGTCTGTTGGCCTGTTTCCTCAGTGTATGTTGTTAGAGATAAATTCCAAAACCATCTGTGATGCTGTTTGCCAAACACCAGATCAAGGTCCTGCTCACAGTGAATGAAAAGGCCCAACACCAACACGATGTTCCTAGATAATGGAGTGTGTTTCCATGCAATTGGCTATGGGAATGTCACCACATCTGTTCCACATGCAATCAGCTAGAGGAGGACTGCAGTTCATGCAGAGCCCATCAGCTGATCATGAGCATAACTTACAAAACACAAGCTGCTGCCTAACCAGAGCAGGTGTACTTCGCCACATCCACCAGAGAGGGAGTGAGAGAGACAGACAGAGACAAAGTAAGTCAGGGAGGGGGTGTGAGAGTAAAACCTAAGCATGTTTGTGTCACATACCTACCAGTACAGGGTTTCAAACTCCTGACTGACTATGTATTGCTATCACATGTCTATGTAGTTATTGCATGCACCACATAGCTTACATGTTGGGGAGCTGTCCAAACGTATATGTGATGGTGAATGACATCTGCAACAGTGATTTAGTAGCTATACGGCAGGTGTAGTACACGTGCCTGTCCACATGAACAGGTGTCAGCGTCAACACAGTCACACTCTCTCAGGGACTCACACACACTGACACACTTGGCAGGGTTGGGAATACACTTCCTAACTAGTTAGTTTGCCACAGTACAGTAATGTGCAGGTATCACATGCACCACGGGGGTTATCCGGAGGTTTTATGGGCAAAGGGTATGTGAAGGTGTCTGACATCAGACAGCATGCTTCAGTATGCCAATGGGAGTTGTAGTGAGTGTGAATGTAGTCAAAAGCATCATACACCACACACACAGACACAGAGTGCCAGTACTGACATGCATTGGTGCATTGTTTCACGAGTGTGTAGTGGTTGACTGTACGAGAAGGCTATACAAGGCTAGGTGAAGGGGATACCTTGGCATCAAGCCACATGACAATGGTCTGCAGTGTTGCTCAGGGGTGTAGTGTCTGAATTGGCCCACACAGGTGGGTATTGTATTCACCATCCAATCACCTGGGTTACTATTGTGTGTGGCCAGTGTTGTGCAATGCTTGCCATGTATGTGTTCTATAGTCCATGACATGAATGGTCTGCGATGTGCACATGTCCCACATGCATGTACAGTGACATGTGGAACTGTACCTGGGGTGTCTGGCCCATGTTGTGTACAAAGATTGCTATCATCAGATGTGCCAGTCCTGGCCTCATGTGGCAGGAACTGGTAATGGACAGCAGATTGACCCTGCACCTACATTGATAGCATGACACAGGTATTCCCTGGTGTCAGTGGCATCTGTCCATACAGGGCATGTGCTTAAGGCATGGTATGTCCTTTGTGGGTCACATTTGATGGCACCACAGTTGTTGCAGGCATCCAGTGGGGAACATACTGAAGGTGCACTGTCTGCAATTATGTGCCTATTGTACTGATGGACAGGGTGCCATGCCCTCTGTATTTCACTGCAATCACACCATGGTTACTATCTGTGGGAAATATCCAGGGTACTACCAACATAGCGGTTGTTGCCTAGGCAAGTGTGTTTGTGTATGAGACATGGGTTGAGAGTGTTCTTTGGGTAATACAAGGGTTGCTTACTTTGTTTGCCAGGCCTTGATGTCATATGTAGGGGTATGGATTAGCACCCCTGCCTCTCAGCTATTTGACATCTGTTATCCTTGTAAGGTGGACATTATGACATATAATATGGCCACCATATAAGAAATTTGCAAAACCCGCTCCACAATGAGTCCAGCTGTTACACACTCACAGCCACCTCCACACAGGATACAAATGACAAACGCAGACACACACACAAACACTTGCCTTGTCTAGGATTAGAATGCTTACCTAACTAGATTATCACACTACAGCATTACACAGTTATAGGATGCGCCATGGAGATTACTGGACTACACTTTCCACAGAGGTGTATTTCACTGGGAACGATATCAGCAGGCTTGCTAAAGAAGGTCAATGGAGGTTGCAGTGACTCTGAATCGCCTCAAAAGCATTGAACCCTACACAGACAAACAAGCACATACACAAACATCTACACTTGCCATGTCAGGGAATAGAACTCCTACCGAACTACTATATCACACTACATTACTGTATTACGCTGTTATAAGATGCACCATGGAGATTAACGGACTACACCTTCCCCAAAGGTGTATTTCAAAGTCAATGACATCAGCAGGCTTGCCAAAGTATAGCATTTGAATTGTAGTGAGTGTGACTAGCCTAAAAAGCATTGCTCCCTACACAGACAGAGATATACACACACACACACACACACACACACACACACACACACACACACACACACACACACACACTTGCCATTTCTGGGAGTAGAACTCCTACCCAACTAGTTTATCACACTACAGCATGATTATAGGACACGCCGCAGAGATTACTGGGTTATTCTTTTCCCAAAGGTGTATTTCAAAGTGAATGACATCAGCAGGCTTGCCATAGTAGGGCTATGAGGAGGGCAGTGTGTGTGTATGGGCCATAAACCATTCATCTAGAGGTAGACACACCACACTCAGGCACACACAGGTTTATATTCCACAGGTATGTGTATACAACTGCTAGATGACTACTGCCTTGTACAGTCATGTTGCACAGCTAGCACTAGCACCACAGAGTCTTTAATGCTGATGGATACCAGTGGCTAAGTTTTACAGTGGGTGACATTTACACATCATGTGGTTGTACCCATTTGGCTGTGTGCTGGGTGGGACAGGCCTGTCACTCTCTTCCACACATCTATGTATGTGTACATTTGGCATATTATAGTGTTTTGTCCTTGGATATATGTGTGTATTCCTATCCAATGTGTGTGCAAAGCATGACTGGTGCATACTGAGTAGTGTATGCACTAACATCTGCAACTGTCAGATATGCATTGTCCACTGTTGTTGGCAGACATGGACTTCATTTGTTTAAATGTGTGAGCATGCCCAGTATGACCTTTCAGTATGTTGTCTGACATTGCCTGTCTGACATTGTCTTCATTTTTCTAAGTGTGTGAGAATGCCCAGTATGCCCTTCTGTATTGAATGTGTGAATCCATTCCAGGTAGATTGTACTCCAGTGCAGACCTTTGTGTTCTACACCTACAGCTAGCAAACTGTTTCTGCAGGATATCTGTAGATCAGTTGGCAATATGGGGTCAAACTATGCAAGGGAAAGTGTGATTGTGTCTGTGCTGCTTCTGCTACATGGTACTGGTGTTAGCAGAGATATTCAGATGTGTATTGTTATACACTGTGATGTTTTATGTCCTCAAGTACTGTCAGGTAGACATTTTTGCTTGCAGTGATGTCCTGGGGAACACAGGGTGAAGGCAGCTGTGTCCAGTATTGTGGTCAAATGCCTACATATTCCTGGAAGGTTATACCATTCTGGAGGGGGAGCTGCAGACACTTGCTGCTGGGTTTGTGTATCCAGTTCAGCATCTTGGTACAGTGATGGCAGAGGATCCCATATTTGTACATCCATCGACGTGACAGTATGGCCTTATCTTGCTGTGGCAATACCTCACAGCGGTACAGATTCACACAGGTTACCCAGAGTCACGGGTCATAAGTCAGGACATTACCCCTGTTGTGATGTATGGGTAGGTTTATAGCCACCCCTTTTTGTGTTTACAGCCAGGGATAGTATGTGCACACGGCTGTGTTTCGGACTTTGCACATTCCATGCTGCCCATGCTTCCACCCCACCCCCTATTATTCTATCATCTTCCATACATTATGCAAACATTATCTGATACTTTCCCTATAGTTATCACCTCATCACAGCTGTGTTTTGGTGTTGGTCCACAGTTCATGCAGTGGGACACGGTGGACATGTTACTGTGGTTTGTCCACATGGCCTTGCATATGGGTTATGTGGAGTGTGTTATGTTGTTATTTGGGTGTCCATGACATAACATGCATTAGCAGTATGGGTAAGATGCAGGCCTTTTTGAAGAGGCCTGTAGGCCATTTGGTGGTGATGCAGGCCAGCTGTACCAGGCCGTTGCATTCTGTCACTCCTACAGTCCCAGACTGCCATACAGTATATTCCCTTGGGGTGGCAGGGTAGGTGTGCTAGGTGTTCATGCCAATACTTTCTATCAATATTGATCAGGTGGTGTGGATGTTGGCAGGGTGCTGCTTAGGACACACCTGCACTGCATGCTGCATTCATTCACTGCTGCCATACACAGGTGGGGGTCATATTGTATCCATTCCCAACAGCAGGGATAAGACTGGAGAGGTACCTGTGGGTGGTGTTTGGGTGAGCTGGGTGCATGTGTGCTATGGGCACTACTTGCATCTGACTCACAGATATACATGGGGCATTCCAGTTATGCTGACTTGTGCAGAGACATCGGCTGTTTCTCAATACATCAGTCCTATCACCTTTGTGATCTGCAAGTGTTCAGCCAGACAACATCTGTATTCCCTACTACAAGCCCAGATAATGTGATGCATACCTGTATGTACAGCTCCAAGGGTGTGTCCATTTCACGGTTACACATTATACACTGTATGTCTGGGGTACTTTTCCCTGTGTACTGCTTGTATATGTAGCCCAACAGTCATGCCATGTCCATCTTTCAGATGATGACACATATTACCACCATACATTTACAATGGCTTACTGCTAGCATGTGTTATACTGGGGAGCATTGTCTTTGGCACTGCAGTTGTGAGGACTTGGCTCTGTCATCGACAGTAGTGGGCAATGGCCACCAGGTCAAACCTCAACATGCATACATACTGACCATTCTCACACAATATGAAACACACACCAACCTAACACACGCATACCTGCATATTGTACAAATGCTACAATCTATCCTGCTACCTTGGCCACCTCAGGTCATCTGTGCTCCACTGGTATTATACCTACACATACATGTTACTACATGTCTACATCAGATTGGAGGGGGGGCACACCTGACTGTTACTACATTTTTACACAGGATTGGGGGGGTACACCTGACTGTTTCTACATTTCTACACAGGATTGGGGGGGCACATCTGACTGTATCTACATTTCTACATAGGATGGGGGGGCACACCTGGCATGTACACATTTGCTATGACTGTACTGGTATGTCAGGTACTCCATTTCATTCTGTATTGTAACCTATCATGCTGACTAGAGGCATATCAGTGTGCTACGGGTCTTAGGCTTGATTGACCTACATATCAGTTTCTGACTTCTTACCCTTCAGAACTAACATCCCACTGCCTGACCTGATGTAGTCTGTCTGTGTAGACTTGGGGGGAGGTTACCCATAGCCATCATTCAGAGGCCTTAGCACGACCTTTGTATGTGTTTGTCTACACCTGTTCTGCTGGCTGAGACTGTTGTTGGGTATGTGAGCCTCCCTGACTGGCATGTGTGTGTCATATGGGCACACGTGGCCCAGCACATTTCCTGCAGTGGGTTTTGTCACCATGTGTAGTACTGGCTACTACTGTGACACCAGTATTTGTTACAGATCACATGCTGCTGGCATCCCATTCAGCAACCTGATTCCCTTGCATGCTCACATCCATACTGTAGATACAAGCAACAACACATACTACTCCATTCGGCAATTGATAAGAAGAATGACTTACCTTGTGGATGCGCCAGTACTGAGGATGGTGCTGGAGGGCTTCCTATGTTGGATGCACATAGTACACTACCTATACATGGTTGGGCACAGGGAGTATCATATTTGGCATCCCTTTTATTGTATGTGCGTGTCAGAGAGAGGTGTCATTCCCTGGGTCCCTCCTGTGTCAGTGTATGTGCTATGCATTGCCTCTTTGCCAAGGACAGGGCATACTGGGCATGCCACCTTCTGCCTACTGGGGCAGGCTGTGGTTGTTCCTCCTCCAAGTCACTTTGTGCCTGTGCAGGCCTTGGCAATGGTGGGGGGCTGTGTGGCCCTGCCCTGTGCTGTTCCTGCTGCAGCTGTTTCTGCAGGATCATATTGTGCAACATGGCACATACAATGACAATTTGAGTACATGTAGCTGGGGAGTACTGCAAGACTCCACCGGATGTGTCCAGGCACCGGAACCATGACTTGACCATCCCAAACACATGTTCTATTATAATTCTGGTCTGTGAGTGTGCCTCATTATGGAGTTCTTGTTCGGGTGTGTGTGCATTTCTAATGGGTGACATCAGCCATGGCTCCAGTGCGTAACCTAGCATCCCCCACTAGGTGACCATGAGGGATGTCCCCATTGGCAAATCTCTGGTACAATTGCATCGGATGTCAGATGTGGGAATCGTGATAGCTTCCAGGGCAGCCAGCACACACATTCATTATTATTCCATGGGCATCGCACATGACCTGGCAGTTGATGGAGGGGAAGGCCTTGCGGTTGATGTAGACCATACCCTGCTCACCAGGTGGTGCTTTGATGCATATGTGTATGCAGTCTATAGCACCCACTACCTCAGGGTATTCTGCTATTTGGTAGAAGAGATGCATATTGCTGGCCAACCCCTCACGGGAGTTAGGGAAGTATATGTGCTCACCGGCATCCAGGAACTGGTGTAGTACTCTGGATGCTGATGCCAGTGAGAACCTCATGATATCCCTAGTTGGCCTTTAGAAGGTACCTGTGGCTAGTATTCTTAGGCCTACACATACCTTGGTATCCACTGGGATTGGTTCCCCTCTGTTAGTTCTGTGTGTCAGGTGTGGCCAGCACAGCTCAACAATTCATAGGTTCATAGGTAGGTACTAAGCTATCAGCCCAAGGGCCTACACAAGCCTAGCCAACATGGTTCCCTGGCTTACACCACCCAAGAAAGTTATTTTCCTGTGCCACTGACGAGCAGAGACACAGAAGTGATCCACAGCATGTAATTCCTATTTCCCATCCACTCATCAAGATTTTTCTTGAAGAGTGCTAATGAAGAACTTTGCTTGACATAGATGGGTAGCCTGTTCCAAAGCATGGGAAGTCTCTGGGATAGGAATCTATCCCTCCAGCATGTCCTGTTTATTGTGGTGACAAGGTTTAGGTCCCTAGAGCGTGTAGCTCGGAGGGATTGGGATTTCTATAAGTGTAGCATGTCCAACAGCTCTGGGTTTGACATAGCTTTATATGTTAGGCAGGGATCACCTCTGAGTAGGTGATATGCTACGAAGTAAAGCTGGAGTTTTTTGAGGCGGTCAGTGTAGGGCATTTGTTTGAGTCCAGTAATCCTCTTTGTGAGGTACTTCTGTGGCCTTTCCAGCTTCTGCAGATGTCTTGTGAGGTACATTCCAAAAGAGGCGTTGTACTCTATAATGGGACTAATGAGTGATGAGTAGAGGGTAATGATGACCTCTTTTTTCCTGAATGAGAACCCTTTTATGATGAGGTGTGCCACATAGAAGGACTTCCTGACTACTCTGGTGATGTGACTATCAAAGGAGAGACTACTGTCCACCTGGGTCCCAAGGTCTCTTATGACGCATTTGGTGTTAAGTAGATTGCTGCTTGTGTGGTAGTTCATGGGTACAGAGTTTTTACCAAAGGGGATGACACTGCACTTTTTGGCATTGAGCTTGAGGCCATGGCTCTGACACCAGGCATCTGTCTCAGAGAGGCCCTTCTGTAGGATGTTCACATCATTTGGGGACTTGACTATGGCTCCTAGTTTGCAGTCATCTGCGAACTTCGTTAGCCAGAGGCCTTCTGTGTTAGCCTGTACTTCAGAGAAGTAGATACCAAACAGGAGTGGTCCCAGGACGAAACCCTGTGGTACTCCACTTGTCACTGGTTTGAGGTCAGATTTAGAATCTGCAACTTTTACAGTGTGGGTTCTGTCAGTGAGCCAGTTGGCAACCCATCTTGTGACGTAGGGATTTATGCCTAGTTTATTGAGTTTAGCTATAATTCCAGAATGGGGGATGGTGTCGAAAGCCTTGGCAAGGTCAAGATAGACTCTGTGAACCACTTTACCCTCATCTATGGCTTTGGTGACTGCCTCAAAGAAGTTGATCAGGTTCAGGAGGCATGATCTGTCTTTCACAAACCCGAACTGGGTGGGATCCAGAGTTTGGAGGTTACCAATATCTTTGTTTATGAGTTCCATGATGATACGTTCCATGGCTTTGCAGACCAAGCTCGTCAGGCTAATAGGTCTATAGTTCCCGGGATCAGTGGTGGCTCCCCCTTTGTGGAGTGGGATAACTGTTGCTGTGCACCATTCAGTGGGCACAAAGCCTGATGCAAGGCTATTATTGAACATGGTGTTTAAGTGGGGAGCCAGTTCATTCTGAAGTCCATGTAAAACGCAGCCTGGGATGTTGTCCGGTCCCATGGATGCTGGCGTTTTTGGCTTTAGAGAGTGCAGCTTTCACCTGTGTAGTTGTGATTACAGGGAATCTGCATTCTTCCTGTATAGATATGGGCCCTTTAGGGGGTGAGGGGGGGGGTAAAGTTAGCACTGAACCTATCTGCCAGGATGTTGGCAATATCAGTTGGTTTTGTAATTTTCATGCCTTTGTGCTGTAACTCAGAGCAGATCTGGGTGTTGCCATTGAGATTATTAACATAGCTATAGAATGCTTTGTGGTTGTCCTTGGAATTAGTGGCAATTTTATTTTCGTAGCTAGCTTTGGAGGATCTTATAAGGGATCTCAGCTTCTTACTGTGGCTGACCAAGGAGCTCCTCCACTCATGGGATTTTACTCTCTTTTGCAACAGTTTCTTCCTTCTGTTGTACAGTTTGTTTATGGCAGGGGACCACCAGATTGGCTTCCTTTTTTAGGAGGATAGCATCTTGGTTCTGTTTGGGATAGCACAATCCATGCACTCATGTAGGTGCTTATAGAGCGCATTTGTGTAGGATTCAGCAGTTGTAACTGTATTGTCCATCTGCATGGGTGTATGAAGTTCACTACTTCTGTCTTAAGAAGCATGAAGTTGGCTTTGGAGAAATTTCTTACTGTGGTTTCCTTAATGGGGGGTGGGGGTGGGATGTGGATATCAAGGGTGATTAGCTTATGGTGGATCGGACCAATGAGGAGTTGACTTCAGGTGTAGGACACCGGTCACTCATGTTGGTAATGACTAGGTCTAGGATATTGTTGCCCCTGGTGGGGGTGTGAATAAGTTGATCTAGGGCATTGGAGTTTATGAATTCCAGAAAGCGCTGTGCTAAGGAGTTAGTACATGAGTAGTTTTCTCAGTTAATGGTGGGGTAGTTGAAGTCGCCCATTATTAGGGTGTTTGGTTGAACCCTAATATTGTAATTTGCTGTAGGAGGTTCCTGTCCACCCTATAGCATTCCACTATCTCCAGCTGTAGCCCCTGATAGGTTACCCTGGGTCTGTACACTCTTCTCCATCTCCTCACTGTGGGTTGGTCGACAGCATTCTCATCTTCACCACCCTCAGCCTCTTCCACATGTTGATGTATGATAGCTACTGCAGCCCCTATCATTTTGTTGTTTTTGTTTGTTAAAATGTCCCCACTTGTATACACCGGTGGTGTAGAGTATGTGGGAAAAAACAGAGAGAAAGGTGTTTGCATAGTTTATAGTAGTGTTCTGGGCTGGTCTGCTGCCTGTGTAACTGGCTGATTCTGATACATTTCACCTGCCAGCTATGCTAGTTCTCCTTGATTACCTTCCTACTACTGTTTTCCCTTCCCATTTCCTTCCTGTTTAAGCCCTGGGGTGTGCAGCACAAACACAGTGCTCAAATGTGCACAAAGCTGCTATTTCCTGGTTTACTTTTTTTTTTTTCCTTTAAAACCCGGTGCACGGCACGCACACCCGCTTAGGCAATGTAAAGAGTGCTAGGCAGCCTCAGACACACCCCCTTGCTTAGCTCTGCTAAGCTAAGGGCAAACCCAAGCCACAGGGCTCCAATCTGCTTACAGTATGCCTGACACACACCCCTATGATGTCAGCTAACTCCTAGGCTTGATCCACACTGTTTCCTGCTCTTGCACTGTTGGGTGCTGACTAGCATTGAGGGGAAATCTGGGATTCAGTATCATTCCCCTCATTTGCATAGGATTGCCTGCTGATGCATAGTTATAGGTCCCACACTGAGCCTCCTCCCTTAGCAACCACTATTCACTGGCCATGCTGTCTTATGCCTGCCATTGAGTATAATGACAAATAGTGATTTTGGTTAGAATGCTTATTTCAGTTTTTTTTTTTTTTTTTTTTTTTCACTCAATCCTGTTTGCGTGCCACTGCCCTATGCTTAAGCAGCTGAAATCAGCTAAAAAAATAAATAAAAGTTATTTTGGCCATTGGCATGCTTTACATGTTATATACACCCTTTATTTGGAGCAGTCATGGCTCTATTTTGTAGTTTGCAGGAATGTACTCATTTACTAACTGAGTACATTTCTGCAGATTACACTAGTCCTGCACAGCTGGCTGACAGCTTCCTGGATCGCAAATTCACCTCATTTGCATAGATTTCATCTGCAAATGGGGTAATTTGCATACAGGAGCTGAGTCCGTGCAGGACTAGTGCAGGAGCGCTCGTGCACGTCCCTGCAGCTTATTTCTGGATCGCACAGTGGACATATTCCCTGCTGGAGCTCCTGCACTAGTCCTGCACACCGTGCAGGGCTTGCTGTATCCAGGGGATAATGTTTTAACAAGGTCATTAAATGTTAAGTACCATAAAAGAAATAAAATTGTTGGCACTTTGAGTTTGTCTGTGACTTTTACATCTCACATTTCGTATGAAAAAAATGTCTTCAAAGAATTGCATTACATGACTCAGATCATTGATAACATGAAACAAACTGTTTCTTTATTACTGGATCTACCACTGAATAATACTGTTTGTTTAAGTTATTTGTTATGTCCCTTTAACTATAAAACAACTACTGACTGACATAGAGGGTTAGAGCCCTGACTACAACCCATATGACCTGTATTTGTTTAAAAACTGCAGCTCTAAAGGAACAGAGGAGGTTATGACTAGGACAGTACAGTGGTGCAGCAGTAGCATTATCATTTCACAGCAAGAGGTTCTCAGTTTCGATTCTCAGCTGGAGTGTCTTCTGTGTGGAGTCTGCATGTCCTCCCTGTATTCATGTGCGTTTTCTCCGGGTATTCCAGTTTCCTCCCACATGCATCTGGAGTGTTTCTCCCCGGGCCTCTGCTGACAATTGGCTTCGTTCCAAGTCAGACTTCCCGGTAAATAAATGTAAAATAAATTAATAAAAGGCTCTGCCTATTGCCTGTTCTCCTTTCTTGGGGAGAGAGACAGACAGAGGAAAAGAGAGAATGAGGGGATGTGCCTAGAGGTGGGAGGGTGTTGTGCTGCTGGTGGTGACACCAGAGAACATGGAGAAGCTCTCATTGGAGCAGCATCAAGGTGAGACTGAAGGAAAATGATATTTCATTGCATATGTGGTAGAGCCTCAAAATGTCCCACTGCATGTTTCTTGAGGGTAGGGTCCCAGAAAGGCACATCAGCATGGAGGTGGAGCCTTTTACCCAATACTTTGCAGTATGATGTTATGACTCCATACGTCTGACCTTCTCCACTGGCATTAGGGGAAAAAATGGGCTAATTGGGCAGCCAGGGTGAGAACTGATGGTCCATAAGGATGGGCATAGTTGCCTTAAATGGAAGTACAGTGCTTTTCTACTCAATAGTTTGCCTACAGGCATTGAAAAACAGAGTGCTATATCTCTTTTTCAAGTGCTAAGTTTTGCAGTTATTGTGAAATGAAACAAATATGATAAAAAATCATAATATGCCAGTCTGGTGGCACAGAGGGATAAAGTCTTTACTATGGCCCAGCAGCTTGGATGTCTGATGGAGCTGGCAAGGAGGATGGTTGTGCCCATTTCTACAGAGGACAAAGAATACTGGTAGGGTCAGATCTCTCATTTCATCTAGTGGAGGCCAGTGTCCAGACAGATCACTGTGCTGGGTATAAATGATTGTCAAGGACACTAACTTAGCAAGGGTAGGGTGAAGGGGGCATGTGCTCTGGTGCAACCTGTTAGAAGTCACAATCTGAGTGCCATTGCTGAATTCTTTCTGTTCCAGCATTACTGAATAATGGTACAGAAAGCAACTTTTTATGATGTTGTTGGTAGGGAGGAGGCATGTGCTTCAGACTGCCGTGGGCAGTCTATCAGAGTGTTCCCATTTGTTTGGTTCTTCTAATGAAGACCTGGTAGGGAGGGGCACATGCTTCCAGAGCAAGGGGGTGGGATGCTAGTTCAGGAGTGACACAGGGCACTGGGTGAGACAGCTGTGCCTCTGTTCAAGGAGTCATGGCTGTTTGAAGGCCTAGGACAGGCATGCAGTCAGGTCATATCACATGGTTTACCTAATATAACAGTATAATGTCAGCAGGCTTGCAGGGAAAAAAAAGTTTTGGTATCCTGGTCTGAATATGTGATGCGGTCAGCTCTAATCCACTTTGTGCCTTCTTCATAGGCCACTGCTGGCAGCATTAGCCACTAGGTAATAGCAGTGATCATCTTGGATATCCCATTCCCCTTTCCTCATATTAAGTGAGCCTGGAAGAAGGCTGACATCATGGGATAGAACTGAGCAACTGATGATCAACAGAAAGGCACCAAGGAACCAAAAAAGCTTGCATATACATTGATATTTTTAACAGTATGCCATCAAAGCTTGTACTTTTGTTTTTATGCATTTTTGATGTCTGACTGACAAAACCATGCTATATGTATGTTTTTACTTTTCTATGCAATTTGACATTTCAGTTTCTTTCTGAAAATGATTTTTACAAAAAGTTGACTAAATGATAAAATAGCATTGTTCATTATAATATGAAGCATTCCATAACTGCATTTGTTAAAGTTTTATAAAATAAATGGCTTTTGAAAATTTAAAATGCTGTTTTCTGAAAACAAAATAAGGAAATATTGAAAAACACAGGTGCATTCATATTAAAGATTTGTTTATTTGTATAACTTAATACAACATGTACTCAACATTGTCAATACTTTTCTCAACACTATATACTATTAGTACATATAAGTAATGGAATGAAATATAAGGTGCTATAAAATTAATTTCATAGAAGTATTGCCCTAGCTGTTATAGAGTATATTGGTATTTATTATATTTCCCTTGTTTCTATAGAAAATGCCAAGCATAACATTGACACTTCACAAAAAAAAAAATTCATTAGCAACGCATTATAAGGGGACCTATAAACATTCTCCAACTACTATGCAAAACATATTCCATTTCTGTGTAGAATATTGCTTTGTCATGGCTACTGAATATCAATTGCAATGCATCCTTTTGAAAAAAAACATAAATAAAATGCTGCCATCAGTCTCTCCTTATACCCACCTTCAATATTCTCTGTTATCACACTGCAGTATTGTACAAAATAATTTTACACAACCAAAAATATGTATCCCTCCACATGATGCGTACAGTACCTATTGGGACTACAATTCCTTTTGGTTCAACCTATGCATGACTATAATAATGCATTGCCAACACTACAATAATGTATATATCACTTATATGAAAGCAAGCAATATTTCAAAAATGTTTAAGAATTTCTGCATATAGAGCAGTACATTGCTAAAAACTACAGCAAGATTTGCAGAATGACAATATTGCAACAATCACTATAATAGTTTGCACAGCACTGACTTTCTACTAAGTAGCCTGTTTCAAAAGATACATTGCAAAAGAACTGCAATCTAAACATATCAGAAATACCTTCCATCAGTTTTTAAAACAGTGCCATACATTTCTCAAAACAATGCTACAGCACAACAGTTGCAACTGTGGTACTGAAGTCTTACTGTACACAAAGCATTCTGTTGTTGTGAACCTGCACTACCTATACATTGTCATACTAATAATTTCTTAAAGCTGTATGTGATTGTCATTTTCAGCAAAAAAATTGATTGTCTGCTTTTTCTTTACAATGTTAATGTCATGTACCACTACCATACAGCACATTGTTTTGTAATTAAACAACTTGGAAAAGCTCTTAATATGCACATAACAAGTTTTACTTCATTGTGTAATAAGCAAACACAATCTTATTGCATATTTAACCTTGTCTGTACATTTTCATTTTACAAACTATATAAGAAACCAAAACCAATTGTCTTGGAAGTTTTGCAATATATAAAACAGAACGCAGGTAACATGAAAACAAAGTATCTGTAACTGAATCTTAAACTTCATTGTTTAGCTTGTTTATGATTATTGTGCTATGTGACTTTTGCTGTAGGGAAAAGAATTGTGGACTAAAAATGAAACATGCTTTTCAGCTGCTGCTTTTATACAATAGTCTGTATCAGGACATCAACAAAACACATTGTTTTCTCTCTTTTACAAAAATGAAACCTTTTTCTATCTCTGTGAACTGATGTATATTCAAAAGAACTCCACAATGCAAACGGCACTTCAATTAGCATGTGTCTATGTCAGAATACCCATTTAAATGTCTAGTAATGTGTGTATTCTTACACTACAACTATATTGTGTAAAAATTGCATTGTACTTTTACATGTATGCAAGACAACACAAAAAGAAAAGAATTAGCTGTAGGCTACTGTTTTGCCTTTTTTAGACTTATCTATCCCCTAGAGAAATAATAGCAGTTCAGTTCATTTAGAAGCCTATTAACATACCCCAAACCTCAGAGAATCTCCTTAGAACTACTTGAGCTTATATAATGAATTAGGATAAAGGAAAATCCAGCATCCTTTTGAATAAACTGTCGAGGCAGGAACCAGTTTATTTCAGCTGACAGTTTCCAGTAATTTCCACCTTTTAAAACTGTCTAATTTGTTCTGAATAGTGGCAGCCAGAGCTGAATAATAGCTATAGTACCACTGCTTATGTGAGAAAGAATCTCTCCAGGCTTCTGCCAGTATGTATGGCATTTGTCAAGCAGGATAGCAGTCCATAGATAAATCACCTCCATCAGGCACACCTCATTTTTATAAGATGATAAACTGTGAAAAACAAGAAGATACTTAATTTCTCTGACTGTTAATACTCATCTAAGAGGAGTGATTTTATACATTCATTGAAAGCTTGGTCAAAACTCAAGAGTAGCTCCTCAAATCTTTTCAGACTCAACAGTGTTTCTAGGTACTATAACAGGTTTCAAATTCAATGATTTTTTTTTTTTGGGGGGGGGGGTAAGTAAATATTTCCCTATAGTAATGCAGCAACTTTCAGGATTTAATTATCAGGAAAAATAGTCTACTTTCAACCCAGACATATTTTGTCTACTTTTCAAAATAGCCTGAAATTCATAACTAGATCATATATTCCAATGCTTTTTTCTGCTTATCTTTATAATTCAAGTATGTGTGTGACCGTCACAAAACAATATCATACTAATCTGAATTAAACAAGAAGATAATGGCTCATTTTGTTTTCCATGTCATCAATAAGCAGAATGTAATGGAATGGGAGTATATTTCATATCAAAATCTACATGTATTTATGTACCAGGACTATTTTGAAACCATCCACATTTTAAGCTCTAGAAATTACATTCCTGGATTGCATATTTACATCTCTCAGTTTATTACGATGTATGCATTTTAGACTACATTTCTTTAAAACCAGAAGTTGCCTTACCTACTGTAATTGCTAATGTTTTTGTGTTAACAGAATGTAAGATATTTTTGTAATCCTGACTGGTTTGCCCTTTTATTCTAAAAAGACTCTGAAGGGAGAACTATCCAGTGTGTAACTCCGAGCAGGTCATCTCAGTAGTGAAAGATTGTGAAAGCATTGCCTATATGGCACAGCAGTAGGGCATGCAAGGTTAATGAGTAAATCCAAATGTTCTAGGTCTTTGATGTAACATGATATACAGAACATTTAGATTCTGATTTGTATTATGAACACAGTGTATAAGTTATTCATTTAAAGAACCTAAAACTCAAGATATTAGTTAACCGGGTTCCTATCAAAAGACCAAAGACACATTTTGTCAATGTGTCTTGGTTGAACTTCAAATGTTGAAAACGCAAAATGATGAAGCAGCATATAAGTGAATTCTTTCCCTGGGAAAGTAGTCGCTTGGCCGCTTCTATCACTTTGCCATTCTTGGCACTGTAGTGCGATCTCGGAGTTGGTAAATTTAAGTAGGGGGATACGTCGGGGGTTGTGGGGAGGTAAAGCCCCTCACTTTATGTAATGTTTGAATGTGTTTTGTTTTTTTGTTTTTTTTTTGGGGGGGGGGGGGACAGCAATTATTTTCCCTGGGAAAAAAAATCGCTGTTCTGGTAGTCCGATGTGTTGTGAATTTGAACTTTTGAGTTCGATATAACAACGTTCGATCATTTAATCGTTCGTTGTTATAATATAGACTCTGGTTAACCAACATATATGGTTATCTTCTTTTCATTTTCAAACAGATATAATATACTCATTCATTAGGGCCATCTTTAGAAACTGAATGTTCATAGTTTCATAAGTAAATACTAAGTTATCATTATGTAGACCATTACAAGTCTAGCCAATAACCAGAGGTCAGAATCAAACTTTGTACCTTGTATCTGTGAGGTAAATTGTGTCCATACAAGATGAAGACTATCCTTCAGTCAAGATCACCTTGTGATAACAGTGGACAAAGTCTGCTGGAACTAATCCTTCATTAAAACATATCTAATAGTGTGGTTCACAAGTGCCACTGAATTAATTGGGTTGAAGACACTTTCAATATGGTCAGCGTTATCATATGGATAAAACAGTTAGTCATATCCCATATTAAGGGTTTCAAGCCATTTCATCTGGAAAATGAGACTTAAACAGTAAGAAAGTTAAACTGGTGACATAATTATAAACTACAAGACACATTTTGGAGCAATGAATCTTGTCAACATTACTAGAAGGAGTTATTAAAGGAGACACTTCTTCTTCGTCTTCTTCTTTTGGCTTTTCCAGGTTAGGGGTCACCACAGCAGATCACCTGTCTGCTCATGATTGGCAGTGGAGTTTTACGGTGTCGAGTTGCCAGCGCGGCACCCAATCTTCCACAGAAGGCACACACGCACGCACTCACATGCTGAATTTATAACTTCAATGGTAGCCTTATTGCATTTGCTTTTGGACTGGATATATTCATTTCAGGTTTGATGATTGTTTTATTTTTTTTTTTTATTTCTTCTTTTGCATTACATTTTTTTGTTTTTAATTTTGTATTATCTCAAAGTTTTTTCTTCTTGAAGATGTAAAAGTTCTTGGCTAGGGTCAGTTACAAAATAATTATTTTTCCAGTCACTGGTGGAAAAGAAATGTAATCTAGTTAATTAATAGAAGGAGCTGAGAAACAGGATTTCCTATTTAGCTGCATTCTTACTAAGCTGAAATGCTGTGTGACTTGGCTGTTTTCTGACTGCATTTGATTTTTCCCACTAATGGGCTCCATTTCTGTTGTGCTTTTAAACCTGGTGGCTTTTGGCTTTTCAGCTGCCCATCCCTATTATAATTTGATTTTGGACATTCCTCCCAATCTCAGTTCATCTGCTAATTCTACAGTACACTGATAGATCAACTGGGAAGGCCCTTCCCTTAGACTCTTAAAGCTTCGGTTATCTTGTGTTTCATTCCATACCACTCATTTAGTATGCAGTGCAAATTTCAGAGTATTAATCACTTTTTCCCATCTTACTTTCAAATCTGTAACATCTGGGACTAGGCTGCCATTCACTGGTGAGCCTAGGAACTATTTCTAAGGAATCAACTTGGGAATATTGCTTCTGTTTTGCTCCTGGTGAGAGAAGGAGCTGGGGGGCATTATTTCTTAGCATTCCTAGAGATTACCAATCACTGGAAAGTCTGAAATCAGGATTAATGCTACTGCTTTACTCCTAGTGAGAAAAGGAGCAGAGGGACATTGGTTCCTGCTGTCACTAATATGGCAGTTTGTATGGGACTTCACTGAATGGTCTGGTTGCAGTTTTGTTGGGAACCTCTTCAGGTTCTTTGTGTAGATTGGCTTTCTGTGTACCGAGCCCATAAACATCTGGATTAACGCTACTTCTCAGGAAACAGCATGGGAATTGTGCTATGCTTTTGCTTCTATTAAGAGAAGGAGCAAAGTGTACTTTAAATCATTTTAGAGTACTGTTGTTTTTACCACTACATTTAAACTGTTGAATTCTACATTCCTGCCTATTTTAAGTATTTGCTGCTTGAGTTACTGTGCAAGTTAATTATTTCCTGCTCTTTCAGCTTGGATTACTGTTTACGTTGATTATTTACTGCACTTACAGGCTCTTTCATTGATTTAAAGTTAGAAAGGACTAGATATGCCCTGTAGTGTTATTGGAGATTAGCCAGGTTTTATCCTGTGCTGAAAAATCACAAGAAAACCTTAGGGTGTGCCTATTGTGCTTAGTCAGAGGGATAGTTTGCTTGCTTACTGTTTTTCCTGAGCCTGTATAAACATTCCATGTTTGAATGAGGCTTGGCATCACATAGCTGTGGTTAGCAGTGCCCTTGTTGAGACAGGCACTTAGATCTGAAATTTTCCTGTAAAACTTCCTCTGAAAATTCTTCAGTATTTAGTTGCAAAAAGAACAACTACTTTCCACATTGAGGAGCATCACCCCACGAGTTCAGTCTTAGTCTTGATTCTTACCCACATTAGCCAGATGAAAACTCCTCTTGTATCATTCCCTTGTAGATCACATAATAAGGATCTGGACTCATGGGTATGCAGCTTCCTACCGTCTCTACAACCAGTATGGTGGATGTGGGTATCGCAGTTGTCTCATGTTTACAGACAACCACCTGATTCTTTAACAAACTGATATGATATGCATGAGATGTAATTAAGAATGTCACTGGAGGCAAGGCTCTAAACAGGTTGTCAGAAACACACACACGCACATTACACCCACCACATATAGAATGGACCAGACACAAAGACCTCCATATCCTGAGGCTCTTAACTGTAGTCTTGATAAAACTGAAAGACCTCCTGGACATTGCACTTACAATAATTATCCTCAGCAGTCTCAAAGCCAGTCTGAAAACCAACACCCACCACAACATATACAGTCACATCTCTTAACAGTTCATCTCCTCAATCCATAAGGCAACCACCACACAACCACATATTTTGTTCATGAGAGACTCCATTGTGAGACATACAGATGTCCCACTCACCACGTTGAGTAAGGAGAGAGACATACCCCCAGGTTCACTATTCTTCTGTGCAGGACTAGCTTAGTGCTGCACAGAAGTGGCCATTTAGGAGCAGCACGGCAGCGTGTCAGGCATGTTAATGAAGGCGCGCTGCCTGATCTCCTAAATGGACATGGAGCATGTACGAGTGCAGGGGGCATGTCTGAGAGCAGAGCATTCAGAATATACACGCTCCTGCAAGGAAGAACAGCAGGTTAGCAATAAGAATGAGTGAGACTGCTCATAGGTGTTTTTATACCCCCAGCAACATCCCCCCAAGTTTATAAAAGCAATAGTTAAAATATAAAATATAAACAAGCTAATTTTTTTATCAAACAGATAAAATTTAACCATAGGTGCACGGGTTTTCCCATTGCATAGCTACATTTATTGCAGGTTAAATGGCACAAGAGGATAAAAATCAAGATATATGCAAATGAAGCCATCCTGCAATAGTGTAGTGGGCAGAGCATTTGCCTTACGAGCAGTCATTCCCGGTTCGAGTCTCACTACAGTACATTACATTTTCCATATCAAATCACTTTATGAACAGTATTTTTTGTTACATAACCTACTAAATAACATATATTTGTGAACTGGAGTACTGCATTAAATGCACATGTGAGGTGTCATTGTCATAATGTTGTAAAATCCACAGGTAATCACAAGTGCCCCATACAGTTTATGTACACAGGAATCAGGGATACAAATTGAAGGTACAATTTGTAATGAATGATAAATCCATAGAGTGTCCAAATCCACCACCTTCCCAAGAACCATTTTACATTACTGTCTAAATTAGTGTGGGGATAAGTGGGTGTAAGCACTATTAAGCAAGAGTAAGCATATTTAAGCAGTAGTAAGTGGGTTTAAGCCTGTTTGTGTGGGGGTAAGCAATGTGCACACAGGTTAAGCAGTATTGAAGCTAACTCTCTGTAAGCATATTTGACCAGAGTTTGGCATTGCTTACCTTCATGCAAACCCGCTAACAATTGCTTAAAAGCACCTTAATCACTCTGTATGCAACAGCAGCTGTTCTGGCCAGAAATAAAATAAACAGCCTTTTCAGGTCTTGAACGCAGGACCCTGTATAGTCAATGTAGTTAACCACTAAGTCATCACAGCATTACATAAGACTGAGGTATCACCAAACAGATCCTCACTATAGGAAAATCAAACTTAACATGTGAAAGGAATCTATATACAGTTTTATGTTGTATAACCTACTACATAACATAAATATGTGAAATGGGGTACTGCATTAAGCCCAAATGTGAGATGTCATTGCAATAAAGTGTTGAAATCCGCTAATAAACACAAGGACCCCATACAGTGGATGTACACATGAATCATGGATACCAAACACATATATAACATGTAATGCATAATAAATCAATGCCAAACAGCAAATAGTATGCACATTAAAAATTAAGCAATGCTAAGCATTGCACAACCCAGCTTAGTAGGTGTAAGCAATGTGTAGGCCAGCTAAATCAGTTTGCCCATTGGTATACCCCTTTAAGCAATCCCAGCCTCAGGTAGGCAGGTTTGCCCATAGTTTAGCATTTTCAAAACTGTCCAATCACTGCAAAGTGCAGGAAATCGGCACTATTTAAACCCAACAGGCAGGAATACATCTCATAACTGGATGCAGCTTCCTCCTGTAGGCACTATGACTGGTATGGGAGAGGGTGTGTGCTTTTGGGGGCAGTGCTGGGGCATCCAGGAGTCCAGAGTCATGGCAGGACTCCTTGTTAAAGACCATGACCGGAGACTGCAGCAGGGCCAATACCAGGGTTCCCAATATAAAGCAGAAGCCTGGGACCACCTCGTCTGTGACCTCACCAGTGCCACTGGCATACCTCAGACTAGAGAGCAGGTCAGGCATCACTATGCTGACCTGAAGTGGAGAAAGAGGGATCTCTTGGATCAGTGGATCCAAGAGGCTAGGAGGACGGGGATGTCCCAGCTGTATGTAAGTATCAGTCCACTACCTGTTTAATAATTGCCAGCTCATGTTTATTATGGATAGGTATGGCTAAATATTCCTCTTATGTCTTTCACAGTGGCAGATGAGCAGGTTGTGAACCAGGAAGCCCATGCCTGTAGATTGCAGCGGTTGCAACGAGAGGCAGGTTAGTAATACTCTTGCATGTACTGTCATAGAAAATAAATCTAAAAGTAGTAATAAGTTAATTGCCTGTATAAAATCTGTATGGTTTAAGGCATGTACTGCATACACCAGAGAATATGGCAGGAAGAGTCTCATATAGGTTGTATGTAAATAAAAGCATAATAACCTGACAATAAAGGTCTAACTGCTGGACTGCATGTGTTTACTCTGGTATCATATGGCAATGTAGAGTTGCAATCTCTTAATAGTACTGTTGCATTCAGCACTGTTACCCACACTGTGCTACATAAATAAAATATGTAGGAATATCTGTATATGACTGTTGTAATCACAAGAGGTCATATAGTCCAACTGAGAGAGACTTAGAAAACAGTGAAAAGATAGACAACATAATCCAAATAGCACATTCAACTGAGATGTGAACTGTTGTATTTTTAGCACACACAGCCATGGTTCGAATACTGGGAGTGTTAGTAGGCTGTATACAGAATCATACCCCACAACTGTACAGATATGTCCAGAATGTCTAGTTAATTGATCCATATCTGCTGCCTGTCACCCTGACCCCCTGGCAAATCAGTGGGATGATCCTAGACATTTAGGCAGCAAATAAGAAATACAACTGATTGTCAGACATCTATAAAAATAAACCTGTCACTATAGCAACTCCCCAAAATGTTATCAGAGTAATAAGCCAAGTATGTCCCATCTTCACCTCCATGTTGTGAAGCTGTGACCAGAGTGTGTGCAGTAAGAGAGTGAGATGTATCTGCATAATACTAATGTGGAATCTGGTAATATATGTGGCAACATTCAGGTAGTGCTAACAAACATTGCCCCCACAGGTCTGTCAGATACGAAAACTGTGCATAGAAATAAAAGATTGATATCCTGTACTGGTACTGTTTACTCTGGTATGGTATGACATTGTTAGTGTTGCAGTTGCTCTAAATAAAAAGGTATTACTCATCACTGTCACCCACACTGTGCTACATAATAAAACTGTCTGGGAAACCCTGTATAAGAGTATTGTAATTACAAGGTCAGATTGTAAAACCACAGGAGACTTATAGACAGAAATCAGAGAAGAGATACACAGCAATATCTATACAGCACACTCAACTGTGATGGACACTGTTTTATTTTTAGCAGACACAGCCATGGTTCGAATCCTGGGAGTGTTAGTAAGCTGTATGCAGAATCATACCCCACAAGTGTACAGAATTGTCCAGAATGTCCAGTTAATCGGTCCATATCTGCCGGCTGTTACCCTGTCCCCCTGGCATATCAGTGTGCTAATCTCAGACATGTAGGCAGTATTTCATGTCATATAACTGACTGTCAGGCCTGTACATATCTGGAAAATGTCAATGAAAACAAACCTGTCATTGTACTACTCACCAGAGTTTTAAGAGGCCAACAGCCAAAATATGTCCCGGTTCACCTGCATGTGGTCAAGACATGCCCAGAGTGTGTGTAATAAGAGATGGACAGGTATGTGCATAACATCAACCTGGAATCTGGGAATATATGTAGAAACAGGTAGTGTTAACAAACAATACCTCCACAGGTATACCAGGTAAGAGGTGTATACTGCAGGTAAAACTCAGTTCATGTATATAGTTGTCTACATCCATACTGCTGTCTAAACTAAGGCCATAAGGTAGTGTACTAATACCTGCAAGGTACAGATCACAGCACTGACTAGGAAAGTAATGAGAACTACAGGAATATACTAGTTGTTAATTGACATATCCCCCCCACACCATATTTGCAACAATAAACTAAATACACCACTC